>NC_091465.1:80348268-80648268 GCF_027789765.1 Dendropsophus ebraccatus | reverse complement strand
TTTTTAGTGGGAAACAAAAATTGTTGTTCTGTCTACATTGACATAGTCACATAAATAGTACAGTACAGACCAAAAGTTTGGACACACCTTTCAAAGAGTTTTCTGTATTTTCATGACTATGAAAACTGTAGATTCACACTGAAGGCATCAAAACTATGAATTAACATATGTGGAATTATACAGTAAAAAAGTGTGAAATAATATTCTAGGTTCTTCAGAGTAGCCACTTTTTGCTGTGATTCCTGCTTTGCACACTCTTGGCATTCTCTTAATGAGCTCCAAGAGGTAGTCACCTGAAATGGTCTTCCAATAGTCTTGAAGGAGTTCCCAGAGATGCTTGGCACTTGTTGGCCCTTTTGCCGTCACTCTGCGGTCCAGCTCACCCCAAACCATCTGGATTGGGTTCAGGTCTGGTGACTATGGAGGCCAGGTCATCTGGTGTAGCACCCCATCACTCCTTGGTCACATTGCCATTACACAGCCTGGAGGTGTTTGGGGTCATTGTCTTTTGGTCTGTACTGTATATGTTACCATATTGCTCATAGTAAAATTACATGTCCATGACTGATCCTCTATACTACTTTGTTTCTTTGCTTGAAGAATCTAAATTTACTATTGGATTATTAATTGGAGGAACCATAATCGCCATTGCAATTCTCTTCTTCGGGATCATCTTCTTTGTGAGGAGGAACAAGAAGAAAAGTGACCTTGGTGAACCAAGTATGTATCTTTTTCATCTACTGTAAGTTTTGATCCAAAAATCTGAGGTGACCGGCTCATAGTGTGAGCCCATCCTCTCTAGCATCACACAAGGATATGTTGGGACAGTATGAGTGATTTTTTTAATGTTATCTCAAGGTATCTTGACAAGAACTCCACCAAAAAAGATAAAGGTAGAAGAAAAAGAAGAAGGTACTGTGTGTTTTTATATGTAGTTTTCTGTTTTTATGTAATTTGACCATTTATTTATTGATTGATTGATTTAAACATTGCTCCATAAACCCCATTTTATTATAAGTACACCAGTCTTAAATTAGGCCCCTTTCCCCCAGAAGGATTTACTAAAAGACATGCCCCCCCCCCCTCCTGCCCATCAAGTGAACGGGGGATACGACTAATGTATGCCAGGGAGAAGGGCTGAATCTGCACCTTCTCCCTGGCATACTCTAGGGGCACAATGATAGTAAATGTCTCCCTAAATGTATGATTGCTTGTGGCTTTACTTTAATGATAATCATATTTTTTTTCTCAGAAATTTATGAAAATGTATCAGCAGTCAGACCCAAAGACGGAACCCATTATCCCATGAAGGTGAGTATCTGCATCCACCTGTGCATAGATTAGAGGAGGGTAAGAACTGGGGAGTCATGAACAGAAATGTCACAGGGTGTAAAACTGTCAGCCAAATTTTAACCCTTTCACGACCTGGGGTCATTGATACATCAATGCCCAGGTCGTTTTTGGACATCAGCTTATGGGATCATAATGAACCCATAAGCTGATGTCCCTGTGTCTGCCCTCTTTTCTGTCCCCTGCCGCTGTTACAATCTTGTGACAGCGGCAGGGGAGAGAGGGAAGGGGGCAGATCGCACGGCCGTGCACCTAGCGCGCATCCAGATTCCCTCCCCCTGCCGGCCTCCATAGCCAGGCAACTGGAAGCCTCAGGGTTCCATGGCTACCATCGGGGCTCTGTGATCACTTCGTAGAGCCCCAGGGGACACTGGACAGAGAATTCTCCCTCTGTAGAGGGAGAATTCTATCAGGAGCCCTACAGATGCTGCGGTTGTGCTGACCTCAGTATCTATAGGGTTAACTCTCAGCAGGGGAGCGTGGCTCCGGTGCTGATAGTTGCAGCGGGTCCCCGGCTATCACCGATAGACAGTGGGCATGTATTATCCTCAATCCTAAATTAACGTCACTGCAACATCAGGCATAGGCTGCAGTGACGTTAATTTACAGCCCAGCCGCGGGAGAGGGTTAACTTGCAATTATAGGGGTTGTCCGGGGGGGGGGGCGGGGGGAACTATTGATAGCCTTTCCACAGAACAGATCATGAATAGTTGATCAGCAGAGTTAAGCGGACTTACTGAATTGTTCAGGCTCGGCAACGTTCTTTGAATCCCAACAATCGCCATGTGACTTCCATTGGCTGGATAACTTGGATGCAGCCCTAGGGAGTCCTGGAAAATATATATACAGCCATAGACCATTGAAGTATCCTTTTGTTTATCTGATATCTTTATTTCATTAAATCGGCTGTGTGCACGTTATCCACCTGTGACAACGGTAATTATACAGGTGTCCATGAGTCTGTATATCTGACCATCGGCCGTGTACATTTTTGCCCACTTTTGACCACGCCATTATGCATGGTACTATTTATCTATGTTGTACTCGCATCTGTACTGGTAGATCTTAAGTAATCCTAGGTGTATGTACTGCTAATACGACTCTCTACAGTTTTAGGCTATGTTCACACAACATATTTTTTTAATTAATTATGGCCGTTCTTGCAAATTGCAACAACGGCTGTGATTAATTAAAAATATACAGTACTTTGCATTAAATGAATGGAATCTCAGCCGGAGTTTATACACATAGGGATTGCAAGCGGTCGCATGGAAAACTGACATGTCAGTTTTGTGTGGCTGATATTCATTGAATAGCGGACGCACAGAACTGTCAGTCCACACAATGGAAACTGTGGCTCCGGCTGCACTTTCCATTGTGTTCTATGGTGAATTGGGATACGGCACACACGGGTGGGCCCACATTCCAATTCAACAGAAATTAAGTTCATCCGGCCGGTACTTCAGTATCGGCCAGGTTGATCTTCACTGACACCGGCTTAGACATAGGGCTTCTTTTAGCCAAAGTGCGGTTAGACTTTCTTACTAAATATATGTACCATTATCTAGGTTAATTATAATAGTCTGGGCGTTTATGTATTTCAACATACCCGTGTGCATATTTCCCTTAGTTTGTTTTCCATGTCACGCTGTGGTGGCACGGCGCTATCCACCAAGGTCTGCAGTCCCCCCCCCCCGTAGATCGGGAACACACATAAAGTAGATACAGTGTTATCACATATTTACTGTATTATCCATGTGTTCTATCAGTCTATTCTGAGTGCATAAAGCTACAATTCCTATAGGTCATACACAGACACTGTTATACTTTCCCCTTAGCAGCTGGGTGACGGTGGATTGATCATTACCATTGGACCATCATGTATCAAATACAAGTTGCGTATGATCATTTGTCGTTCATGAGCTAGAACAACATTATTTCTTGGGGGAAAGGTCCGACACATTTATGTCGCCCAGCTACTTCATCGGTGGGGTGTGATAGATATAGTGCTTTTGGGGAGACAAAGTGAGAGAGACCCAATGCCAATATTTTTCACCATGCCTCTCTCCCTGTTAGCGCATTAATAATCACTACTGTCTTCGACATTGCACATTGTATGATACACGGATTTCTATCATAAGATACACAGATTTTATCCTTTGTGTGCTTTACTAATGTAGTCTATCTCACTTAGGCTGGGTTCACACTACGTTTTTGCAATCCGTTTTTGCAATCTGTTTTTTGCAAAAAACAAATGGGAAAAACGGATGCATGGGTGTGCATCCGTTGTGCTTCATTTTTCCATTGAATTCCATTATTAAAAAAAAAAAAAAAACAGCTCAAAACGGATCAGTTTTTTTTAACGGACACAAAAATTAAGTTGACTACGCTTTTGTGTACATAAAAAAAACTGATCCTTTTTTTTATTATGGTATTCAATGAAAATACTGATCAAAACGGATGCACACACATGCATCCGTTTTTTCCATCCGTTTTTTATCCGGATTGCAAAAACGTAGTGTGAACCCAGACCTACACATATCAGTTTAGACAGGGTGTTGTGGCTTAGTGAGATAGTCAGTGTTCCCTATTTTTATCCAGGGCTTGTATTAGTAAGCCAGGGTTAGGTTCTAGAGCGGGGCTGCCCTTATCAGAGCGATCACTCCGCCTAGGTCAGGAATAGAGGAGGGTTTAGTGTAGGACTATATAGGTCCCTTATACCACAGCTCCTCCTATTGTAATCCCTCCCCCGACATTTGAGCCCACATACTCTAGAGGCCTCCTTTGTGTAGACTTGTATGAACATATAGGGGGAGATTTATCAAACTGGTCTAAAGTAAAACTGTCTCAGTTGCCCCTAGCAACCAATCAGATTCCACCTTTCATTTTCCAAAGAGTCTGTGAGGAATGTAAAGTGGAATCTGATTGGTTGCTAGGGGCAACTGAGCCAGTTTCACTTTACACCATGTTTGATAAATCTCCCCCATAATTGTTATGTAACTTAGTAGTTGGCGAATTGTGATTGTCTTTTTTTTATCAGGGACAATATTTTTTTTGTTCATTTTTTTGGTATTTTGGGATGGACAAGAGTCATTTTTATGGTGAATATTATATTAAAAGTTGTGTTTCATTTCCTAATCTGAGAATAAGTCTTCATATCATTCTCTGATTTTTCTCTTTTTTAGGCCATAGATGAGCCAGAAGAAAACATTTATGCCAATAGTTAAAGAAGGAATTCCTTTTGACCATGTATTGTATATAAGGACTACTCCCCTGTTTTAGCAGGAATATATTATTATATATAATGGCACACATGTAAAGAAAGAAGTTGGTGCTTACTGATACAGTTGCAGTCGTCAGACTATTTATTCCAGCGTTTTAACATGCATTAGGCAGATGAGTATGTGTTTACTCCCCCATTCTTTTTTTTATTTGTACATTATTATGGGGGCTGCCATCTTGCCTGAGTTGTTTTTAAAAGCATTTAGTGACATGCTCTATGACAAGTCTCATGGACATAGGCACAATGAACATTCCCAGACTCTATTATTGGACACATTTGAGCATGCCCTGTAATCTCTATGACTTGTGCACAGGTCATTCCTAAGGAGAAGGAGGCTAAACTGTGAGCGCCATCTATTGTCTTTATTATCTACTGGTGTCACCTTTCTTACTTTGCTGTAGTGCTCTACATGTCACTTTACAGCAGCCTCCCCCTTATTGTCACAGACAGAGCGGGAAGCCCGAGCCTCTTTTTAAGCCTAGTGACCAGGATGCAAATGGCAAGAATTCAAGATTATTTTATAATATACATTATAATATAATATACATTTTTATTCCTTTTTTCTATGCCCTTCTTGGATTGTTGTGTATAGGTAGTAAGGTCTGTTTGAGATGAATAAATAAGAATAGATGACTCCTTCTCAGAAACAAAATGGACATCACCGACCGAAATACAGATTTTGATTAGGCATTTGTTTTTCTTTAAAATTTTATTTTTTTAGGTTTATTTGTTTGTTTTTTCCCCCAGAAATCAATAGTACAGGTGATTTTAAGAAACTTTGTAATTGGGTTTATTAGGCCAATATGCCATTATCTGCATTCAAAAAGACTTTCCCCACCCCACCCCTCCTCTCTCTCTCATTCACTGCTCATTATCAGGAAATCTCTACTTTTTTACATCAGTCCGGCCCTGTGTAACTTATGGAGAGGGGAGGGGGGAGGAGGGAGATTAGTCGCTAGCAGAGAGCAGAGAACAAAGGATTACACAGTGGGTGCTGTTTGAAAGCTGTATTAAGAGGTAGGAGAGGTCAGTGCTGACTTCAGAAGAGAGAGCCTGGTGATGTAGCTGTAAATTAACTCTTTGCTGTCCTATTTTTGTGCCTCATCTCCCTCCACCCCTCCCCTCTCCATAGAAAACCATGAAGACAGGGGGGGGAGAGCTTTACACTGCTTTTTTATGATAAAAATGCATTATTCAGCTAATAAACCCAATTACAAAGTTTTTTTTACAATTGCCTGTACTATAAAAAAAATAATAATAAAATAAACAATGTAGGTTAAATTCTTTATTTCACAGTTGTAATAAAATTTTTATTATAATCCTTGGTTGTAGTCTAATCTCTGCTTTAATGTTTGATGTGAGGATGATTCAGATGATCTTTAGATGAAACCAGAAGTAACCAGGATGGATCCAAGAGAACTCAAAATCCAGATTGTTTTAAGGGAACCAATCATTCAAACACTGTCAGTGACATGATCTTTAACAGCAATTTCTGGCAGCGGCTGAGGACCCCTTGGCTTTGATTAGCTAGAGATGAGCGAGTAGTGAAATATTTGACTTTCGAGAATTCAAATTGAATTTGCACCGAGATTCGACTATTCGAACGAATATTCCTTCCTATTATAGTCTATGGGAAAAAAATTCTCGTCACTTGGAAATCCAAATTCGACCACTTGGAGGTCACCAAGTCCCCCATGAAACCTCCCTATACGATGCCAACACCTCCGGAATGACACTGGGACATCAGGGGGAGCGTGCCTGGGTGCACCCAACACCCCAAAATCGCAGTATAATGCCACTCTCCGCAGTTGCAAAGAAAAAATATTTGCGAACGCTTTACGAACGTTTATGGCAATGTTCACACATTTCATTCGTATTTCTTGCGCAGCGCTACATACATGATTCCAATGTGCATCCATAGAGCATCATGCTGTAAGAACTGGAACAGTATGTATGACGTGCCTTTTACTGGGCTACCGGAACAGTATATATCAGGTGCCCTTTATGGGCTACTGGAACAATATGTATAACGTGCCCTTAGTGGGCTAAACCAGGGACACTATAAGTCCCTTGTACACACAGGGTACTGGAATAAATACACCTGCTGCTGCTGTTATATCATCTATTTCTTAGCACTGAGAAGCTTTGGATGCAGAGATGACTTTTTCGCTGGATCTTAGCCCTGAAAAGGACTTTTGGGTTCTGTAGTAATCCTGCCTGACCAAAACGCTACTAAACCTATCTCTCCCTGCTCCAAGATCTCTCCCTGACTAGGATGAAAGCGCATCTGCGGTCGAGAGCCAAGTATTTAAGATTCGAGGTCATGTGGTTCAGCCATCCAATGAGGGTAGACACCGTTTTCGCGCTGCGGGCGTACTCCCAGGGTCCCTCACGGCCTCCCTGCATGGTGATTGGATTTAAAAAAGCGCCAACTGCGATGGGAGGGCTTTCTAATGTTTCCCGCGTATTCACCACACTACTCGACTGAATTTGAATCTTTCGAATACCGCAATATTCGATCGAATACCATCTTGATCGAATCGTATTCGCTCATCTCTAGTGGCGGCCCTCATCAGAGCTGATCAACAGTGACACAATCAGCTGCCAGGGTGCTATTACAGATCATGTCACTGACAGTCATTTAAAAGCAACAGGCAGCGCCACGGCCTCCTGCTGCCACGCTACTAATCAGATGTGTTCAGGGCCTCCACCAGACTAAGGGGGGCTGCGTGTCAATGTGTCATCCAGTTGATATAGAAGATAAATCCCGGCACTTCACAATTAAGTAATGCTTTTTTTTTTAAGTGAATAAAGCAGGTACATGAGAGGACGCGTTTCGGCCTATGGCCATAGGCCGAAACGCGTCCTCTCATGTACCTGCTTTATACAATTAAATAAAAAAGCATTACTTAATTGTGAAGTGCCGGGATTTATCTTCTATATCGACTGCGACCTCCTCCTACCACGAGCACCACTCATTGCCCGGTGTGCCGTCCTTCACTCTACTACTAATGTGTCATCCAATGACTGTGAGTGTGCCGTGCAGCTGATTATCAGCCAGAAGCAGAGCCGCCTTTCCTATTTGGCAAAGCAGAAGGGCCCCATATAAGCCCCATTCCCCCCCCTTCCCCCCCCCCCCGGCAGCCACTTACCCTGCCCACCGGGAAAGACAGTCCTGGATAGAACGCTGCTATACTGCGCATGTCCAGTTATACCGGGCAGGGACACCAGCTACATGAATATGTTTCAGAAGTGTGCTGGGTGATGTAGCAGCATGTTTCCTGAGCGTTATAGGCATTTTTTGAGTGATTGGTTCCCCATAGTGCCTTATGGTGCGTTTACACAGGCAGATTTATCTGACAGATTTTGAAAGCCAAAACCAGGAATGGATTTGAAAAGAGAAGAAATCTCAATCCTTCCTTTATGACCCGTTCCCTGTTTATGGTCTGTTCCTGGCTTTGGCTTCAAAAATCTGTCAGATAAATCTGCCTGTGTAAACGCACCATTACTCTAGTCCCTTAACACAGCTGCTCCTACTGATCAATATGTTACCTAAGTATGACATTAATAAGTAACTAAATGCTGTGTTATATGTATCGCCCAAAGATGGCCAAAAGACACAGGGTATACAGTTACAAACGTCATTCAATGTATCTATAACTGCTCTGACCTCTAGTGGCCACTTATGTATACAGCAACTGGATCCAACCTTGACTCTGGAACAAGGTGGCGATTTTGTTTCAAAAATTTCAAATACATTTGAATAAATGGCTATATAGTTGCACAACTTTGCAGAAAAAAAAATACAGAGTCACAGAGGCGTATCTTTTCCCACTGATCAGCTTGTTATCCCTTATCCTATACATTGGGGATAACAGCTTGGGATGAGAATGCCCCTTTAAATGCTCTTCTCCTAATAATAATTCTCCTTCCTTTTTTTAAATAGTAAATTACACAAGCAGACAGACTTCTTACAATAGTCTTGAATGGAAGGATATATTATACATACCCCGTGCAGTAGGAATGTATATATATACTTTCCTGTACTGACGTGGCTTCATGATGTGAGCGGGAGCTCTGCAGTGAGAGTGGTCCCGCTCACATCAGTGTCCTGGGCCGGAGGTGATAAGAGGCAGCTGCGATCCTGCAGCTGACTCTTATTAACCCCTTAAATGCCGTGATCACAGCGTTTAAGGTGCTCAGTGACAGATCAAGCATGTGCCGACAGGTAAGGGTAAGCTCCTTACCTCCGTCCTGTCAGATCGGCGATCTATGTGTACAGTCTGCTCTCAGGAAGGCTCTATACATACTGTAGATCGCCGATAACACTGATCCATGAAGGGGTTAAAGTGGTTATCCAAAAACATGGGCACTTTTCCCCCTCTCTTGTCTCCAGTTTAGGTGTGGTTTGCAGTTAAAGGGGTTATCCAGCGCTACAAAAACATGGCCACTTTTCCCCTCTCTTGTCTCCAGTTTGGGTGGGGTTTTAAAACTCAGTTCCATTGAAGTAAATGGAGCTTAATTGCAAACCGCACCTGAACTGGAGACAACAGTAGGGGGGAAAGTGGCCATGTTTTTGTAGCGCTGGATAACCCCCTTTAAGCTCCATTTACTTCAATGAAACTGAGTTTAAAAGCACACCCAATCTGGAGACAAGAGTGGTGCAAAAGTGGCCATGTTTTTGTAGCCCTGGATCACCCCTTTAATGCTGGAATTACACACAGCAGTTTCTGTGCCAGAACCAGAAGTGGATACAACAATAAACAGAAGTACAAGTTCTCCCTTTATATTTTTCATCCACTTCTGGTTTTGGCACAAAAACTGCAGTAACAGAATAAAAAAATAAAAAAACTGCCGCACGTGATTCCAGCATTAAAAAAAATATGACCACTTTCTTCCAGAGACAACGCCACTCTTGTCCTCCTGTTGGGTGTGGGGGTTTTGCAAGAAAGTAACTGTATTTTTTTCTAATCTTTGACAACCCCTTTAAGTCATACGATTCTTTCATCATGTGACTCAAATGAAGATAAAAACTTGCATACACATGGCATTTTTTGTAAGGTTTTTTACCCTATAGAAGTCTAGGGGAAGAAAAAAACACTATATAAAAAAAATAATAAAATAAAAATCGGGCGCATTTTGCAAAATCAAGTGGCAAATAATGAGCATGTTAATTATTTGGATGGTTGTAATCAATTATGTTATTCTATACAGAGTGACGACCTGACGGCCAATTCTTTAAAAAGGACGGATGTATTTTACCTTTATTTTACGGTGTATGAACATATAATAATGAGCTCTAGTGAAGTATATAGACGATTGTCCGGCAGTGCTCACACTGTATAGAATAATCGCTGTAATTGACTATCCAAATATTGAACATGCTGATGTCAGAGGGCTGATCCAATCACGTCCTGGACTGGCCCTCTGGCATCTCATAAGAAGTCCACTTGTACTCTTAGGCATTGCTTGTGTCTCTTGTAGTTTGAGCTGGCGATTATTATTGGATTGTATTATTCAGAATTATGACCTCTTTTCCTGTCCTTGTGACCTCCATTTTTCCCCGCTGTTCTTATACCGTTCTGCTATCTCTGGTTTGACTATATCTGCCTGACTTTTCTTTATTGTGTTTGTCCGTCTTGCCTTGTTTTGTGTTTCAGATAAATTATTTCTTTACAGATATCAAAAAATAAAATACTGAGTTCTCAGATCTGAAAGGTCGGTAATGTAACACGTGGTAATTTAGAATATGCTAATGAGAAATGTCACACTATCTTACTGGCGCGCCTTATCACAGGAAACCTCCATCAGGCAATGTGCTCAGCAGCAGAATTTGGTGACAATTCATGTAGCTCTCCCTGATGGTTCAATCTACTTCTCCTTGGTTTGTAAAGTGGTATTTCCATTGCCTTTAAAGTCAACTTCAGGACACATATAAGAGATCTTAGATTACATATGTGCAGTGTCCTACTGCGATAATGGTGGGGCCTATGGTTAGGTGTCACCTGATAAATGTCTATCACAAATGTGCCCTTGATAATGCTCACAATGTTTCATATCAATCTTCACTGGGATGTACTAGGCATCTGTAGAAACCTTTGGCCCTACTCATATCTAGGAACCTACCACCAGAGAGGAGGAAGGGACTTGCTTTGGCGCAACCTCTCTACTGAGAAGAAAAATGTTAATGTGTTAAGTGGAGCAACCTCAGTGAAGTGACCTCAACAGTAAATAAGTGTAGTAGCCCCTTCATTCCCTTAAACACTAACATATCTGACCCTGGTCATTTGTGAGTCCATTCTAAGTGAACAATTTAAGTGTGAAAGCTGAATTACTACCAGAATTCAGAATTATCTACAACCTATAATAATTCTGCGTCACACTTGACTGGCTGAACTACCTCCCTCTTCCCCCATGTACCGGTCTGTCTTTTGCCTTCATGTAATGTGTCCTGATCTTGTACTGTTTCTGCTTGTTACCCCTATCTATTATATCAAAATCCAAAATAGAAAAAAGGAGATACTGTCCTCGCGCAGACCAAGTGTAAAATCACTAGTTTATTGATACATACGAATCCATAGGTAACGCGTTTCGAGAGACAGCTATCTGCTAAGATTTTTAATGTTGAAAAAGAAATTATGGAGAAAAAAGGAATTAAATTGAAACGAGATCGGACAGATTACATCAGTAACAATATCAAATATTGGTTAAAAGAGAATGTTGATAGAGATAGACATATACCAGACAATAACCATACTTTATCGGGACATCCAACACCATCATCTCATCAGCACTCAGAACGAGACTCTCACACCCCTGCATACAGAGCCCAAGCCCCGAAATTTCAGCATAGGGATAATGAGCAACCGAGTCGTACGTTTAGAAATACGAAATGGGCTACCAAACATACTACTCACCATAGCCTCAAGACTAGAAATAGTAGAAAACCTAGTTATCCCACACAACACTCTTCTTATAAGAATTATCATATGCGCTACCACACATCATCTTATGACAAATCCATTTCTTATGAGAAGCCCATCTCCATGGAACCAAGATCACAATTGAGGGCCAGAGTACATTCTACTACTAATCTTGATGAGGTTTTTGCGGATGCCAGAGAGTTGACATCCCTAGCTTTACCCCCAACCTCATTTACATCTATCCTGACTAGTCGGGATACTGGGAAGTCTACAGATAGTGTAGAATCGGCTACTGACTCAAGTCCATTCAACGACTCACTCATTACTATATGCAATACCCCCGGCACTGTTGTAGCTGAGGGCAGTCCTACTACTTGTACAGCTACATCCACATTAGGAAATACTCCTAGACCTACTCCTAGACCTGCCTCTGTGGATAATAGTATTCATGATCCTTCTTTTTTAGACTTGCCGGTGGCCATTTCCCCGTTGGCCACCTACCATGTCAAAGAACAACCACATCGGGTGAAACTGACGGAGTATTTCAGCCCCATGGGGATAAAAAGGAAAGCTATCAACGAAAATGTAAGTCTAAACGGGGAACTAGGGGAGGAAAGAGAGGCAAAAACAAAAATGTCACCAAATTCCAAAAGGAACAAACAGACCAAATAAAAATCTATAACCTATCTTCTCACCCCCTAACAAAAGCTGAAACAAGCCTGCTGGAGAGGGGGCTATCATTTTGTCCAACTGATAAGATAAATGAATTTAGCCTGTTCCTAGACTTGAATAATTTTATCAGAAAGCTCACCCTCACTAGGCACTTTTCTATGAAAGATAGTTCTGAGATAGCGAATCATGCCCCTCAGACTGATGCTAATATGTTATCTACACTATATGTGAATAACATAGATGAACCTCCTATTATTCATACTGATCTTAAACCAAAATCCACCTTTTATCCCCTGCACTCCCGGGGTCACAATATTGATACATTCTTCTCTCTGGTAGCTTCTGACTTCAGATCGATTAACTCTCATATAGTCAAAGGGAACAATCTTACGAGAGTTGAGAGGACAGCCATGCGAGATCTGGCAACCAATGACACTATTGTTATACGAGGAGCCGACAAGGGAGGAGGTGTTGTTATCCAGGATAGGGACGATTATGTTAGGGAAGCCTGTCGGATCCTTTCTGATCACGACTACTACCAACCCCTCAGAAAAGATACCACATCAGAATTTGTGAATGACTTCTATAAACTGGTAGATGAAGCTTATATGGAAGGCATTTTATCTAAAAAAGAAAAGGATTACATTAAGATTTTAAATCCTACCACTCCTATTTTTTACCACCTTCCGAAACTACACAAAGACACATCTAATCCCCCGGGTCGTCCTATTATAGCCGGCATCAATTCTCTAACAAGTAATCTTTCCCAATATATCGACACGCTATTACAAAAGTATGTCCATAATCTGGATTCCTATTTACGTGACTCAGCCAGTCTAATTAAACACCTTAAAAACATTACATGGCAACCTACTTATTTGTGGGTGACACTAGACGTGGCAGCTCTGTATAGCAACATCCCACATGACAGAGGAGTACTAACAATAGAACAACATATTATGGAAGATCATTCTATGTCAAGAAAACAAAGACAATTCATTTTAGATGGCATTAAATTTATTTTAAAACATAACGTTTTTAATTTTGATGGACGGTTTTTTATTCAGTGCCGGGGGACTGCAATGGGCACGCGTTTCGCACCAAGCTTTGCCAACATCTATATGGGCGAATTCGAGAAAACATATATACAGTTGCCCAATAGGTGGTCTGAGAATATAGTCACATACAAACGGTATATTGACGACCTGATATTTATTTGGAACGGTACTAGTGATAGTCTGATGGAGTTTGTGCAATACCTTAATACCAATGACTGGGGTTTGACGTTTACACATATACATTCTGAGTCCAGTATTGAATATCTAGATTTGATTTTATACGCTAATAATAACACTGTTTACACAAAAACGTTTTTTAAGAAGGTTGATTGTAACAGTTTGCTTGATTTTAGGAGTTCCCACTATAAAAAGTGGAAAACCACAGTCCCCTTTGGACAATTCAAACGACTTAGACGGAATTGTACTGACGTGATAGACTATAAAATCCAGAGTAGAGTTATGACCAAGCGTTTTAAAGAGAAACATTACCCCACACAAGTTATTAATAATGCTTATCTAGCAGCCCGGGAATTATCCCAGGACACTTGTTTAACAGTAAATGAAGATAAAATTCAGAGGAAAAAGAATGGTGTTGATTACAAAAATAATTTTATTACTACTTTTAATCATTCCGCTAGCAATATTAGGAAAATTCTCTCCAAACATTGGCATATATTACACAATGACCCATATTTGAAGGAAATCCTTCCAAAAAACCCTGGCATTACGTATAGACGTGCTCGGACCCTCAGGAATCACATCGCTCCGAGCAAATTAAGAACGATTAATCCATTCACTAGGTCCGAACTAGGTTCTAAACCATGTGGTAGCTACAGATGTAATAATGTGCGGTGCAAGTGCTGCTCCACTATAAAACACAACCAACATAGATTTCAGAGCAACATTACTGGTGATTCTTTTGAGATCAACTTTTTTATGAACTGTGCCACCACATTCGTCATATATTTATTAGAATGCCCGTGTGGGCTACAGTACGTAGGGAGGACACAGATGAGTCTACGTACCAGGTTAAACAAACATAGATCTAACGTTATTAATAAGTTTGATAAACATAGTGTGTCACGTCACGCCAGTAATTGCCAAAATGGGTCTTTTGATGGTTTTCATATTTTGCCAATTGAACATGTCCCTCAGGAGCATAATAATCGGTTTGCCACTTTGAGACGTAGAGAAATGTACTGGATATATAAAATCTCTTCACTGATCCCATGGGGATTGAATGAGGCCATTGAGAGCAACATATAGGATGGGTGATGCAGATAGGAAGGTGGCATGTGATCCCCCGTTTTACATATATGTTTGTTCTTGTCCATTTTTCCCCATAGCAGTGTGATGAATTACTATTGGTGATTCCTATGGACTCGTGTGTATATATATATATATATTTGTGTGTATATATATGAGTTCAATATGTCCACATTATGTATAAGCTCATCTATGTATTTATTTATTTATTTATCTATTTATTTATCTATTCTTATATGCACCTCATATGCACCTTTACATAGGTTAGCCAGGTCAACCAGGGTATGATATGCCCACATGATGTATAAGCCCATTTATTTATTCATTTACTCATTTATTTATTTATTTTATTGTATATTTATATATGCACTTACATATGCACCTTTACATAGGTCAGCCAGGGAGGATGCGCTATTTATCTAGTCCATTCCAAGATAATATGGAATGTCAAACTAACATTTAAGCGGAGTATGGCCATATAGAAGACGTTTTGTTGCTCTCTTTGAGTCTCTCTAGATCAATAAGGGTTAATCCAACCTCCTTTTCCCTTCTGCGATTAACACACACAGGACCTTTGGCGTCTTTAGTTGCCTAGGTGCGCAGGATCAGAGTGCGCATGCGCCAAGGTCCTTGACGGACGCAGAGCGTGCGAGGGGGCGCGTGGTGAGTCTATGAGATTAACTTCTATTTACTTATTTATTTATGTCATCTGAACTATGTGATATGTTAGAATTACACCATATGATGGACAGTTGGGTTGTGCGACTGTAGTGTAGCCTGGTACACTATAGATTATGTTCGGACTTCCGTTGCGGCCCGCATGTGGGCATGTCTAATACATGTATGAGGGTATATATGGACTGGATCTATGTACTGCTTTTAATCATCCTGGAGGTTTGATAAAGAGAGCATAAGACTCTCGAAACACGTTACCTATGGATTCGTATGTATCAATAAACTAGTGATTTTACACTTGGTCTGCGCGAGGACAGTATCTCCTTTTTTCTATTTTGGATTTTGCTATTGTTTACGCACACCTAGAGTTTGCGGTGGAGAGTCCTCAGCAGCGACCACCTCTCATCTTGCTACCTTGAATGCGCTTCATAGTGGTTGTGACTGTTCACAACCACACCAGGTGAGCTTATGCCTATATGTGTTGCATGATTGCCATCTATCCACACAGTGTCATGCTATGAGGCGCTCTGCCTTGCGTTTTTTCTGTTTTTTTCCCCATCTGCTATCTATTATATAGCGCTCTGGAATTAAGGGTGATTTACAAATAAAATATAATAACCTTTGAGACCACCCACTGCACATATTGTGATACCAGGCTGCAAAGTGGCCTCTGCCTGTCAATCATGCCTGAAGGGCGCGGTGACTGGGCGAGAGCCGTGGCTAATGTGATTCCCCGAAATAACAGTGTCCTAAAGAAGCACTAGGTCTTATTTTCATGGGATGTCCTATTTTTCCCTGAAGAAGAATTCACATGTCACATGCACAGCAGCCACAGAGCGTATGGTATGGTTGCTTCCAGCCACCAGGGGGAGCTGTCTAAAGCACCCTTGTACATCACAGCAGGGACTATGTGCGGTATGGCGGCAGGTGATGAGATAATGGCAGACTGTATGCAGCTCTACATCTGGTGGTAGGAGACAAGGGGATGGCAGCAGGCGACAGACCTCTTGATGCCTTGCCTGCACATTTACAAGTGAGGGCCGTCAAAGGGAACATCTGGGTTGTCCGTAGGTTGCTCTGCAATGGACGTTGAAGTTAGGAAACAACGAGAACGGAATAAAAAGGGTTCTAGTTGTATGTTCTGTTGTTCTGTTCCGCAGGCATGCTTCCAAATAAAAACTTTGCTGGGTCTTATTTTTAGGGGAGGCCTTGTATATTGCATTTCAGCAAAACCTCTACTAGGTCTTATTTTCAGGGAAACAGGGTAGGCATGGGCTGCTCCCCGCCCAGTTGACTAGTTACTTCCCCTCCTCCAGCCTCACGCGACAGAATAAAACACTTTTTTCCCGATGTAAAGATAACTGGCAGACGCGGGGTAGATCTATATTATGTTGCCGGGAACCATATCAGCACAAATGACATAGTAAACAACACAATCTTATCTACAGTCTAACAAACACTTCATGAAATACATAAAATAAAATAATATACCACTTTATGCCTGTGTCTTATGAAGTGTCACATGAACCGGAACTCACAGAAGGTGAGAAGGAAGAAAAAAAAGTTCACATATTCATTTTTTAATACGCAGTCATTTTACTCAGATCAGTAATATCTGGGTCAGGATGAAGCGGAGAAACCTCTGTGGTATATGGATATTACTGCCAGCCCTGACCCTGTCCCAGATGTGGAAAGGTAAGTGTTAAACATACGGCTTCTGTCCAATAGAATCCTATCTATCCTATCCTAAATGAATCAGCTCCATAGTCTTCCATGGGAAACTTCTCTTTCAGTCATGTTAACTTTAAAAAAATCACTCCATAAATGACATTTTTATTGTCTGATTTAACCCCTTCTTTGGCTTTTACCATTGAACCAATTTACATCTTTGCATTTTTGCTTTTCCCCTCCTTGTCTTGTAAGAATCATAACTTCTTTCCTCCCATCTGCAGAGCCACAAGGTTGTTTGTTTGTGGGACTTTGTAGTCACTCTACCATAAAATGTACTGGAGAAAAAAATATTATTATTCATGGGGTGAAAATGGAAAAAAAGGACAAATTTTAGGGTCTTTCTTTCTGACGCAGTGCAAAACTAACACAATGGGGGAGATTTATCAAACTGGTTTAAAGTAGAATTATACCTAGCAACCAATTAGATTCCACCTTTCATTCCTCGAGGTAGGTGGTTATATAGCCTATAATAGTGATATATGCGTACAACCACATATATATATATATATATATATATATATATATATATGGGGTACAGGTATACTGTATAATACAGGGAGTCTGTGTATACTGTATTTTACAGTATACAGGGAAACAACACAGCTTATATATAGAGACGGGCAAAACAACATGTCTCATATATACAGAGGGGCAACAACATGACTATTATATATGAGAACCATGTTGTTTCCCTGTATGTATACTGTATACAGGGAAACAACATGGTTCATATATAATATAATAGTCATGTTGTTGCCCCTCTGTTGTTTTGCCCTTCTCTATATATAAGCCATGTTGTTTCCCTGTATATTGTATTATACAGTATACAGGGAGACAACAATGGAGCGATATATACACACTCAGGAGGAAGATAAGTATATAATACACTGCTGTATACACTAAATGGAGATATATACACACTCAGGAGGAGGATAAGTATATAATACACTGCTGTATACACTGAATGGAGAGATATATACACTCAGGAGGAGGATAAGTATAAAATACACTGAATGGAGATATATACACACTCAGGAGGAGGATAAGTATATAATACACTGCTGTATACACTGAATGGAGATATATACACACTCAGGAGGAGGATAAGTATATAATACACTGCTGTATACACTGAATGGAGATATATACACACTCAGGAGGAGGATAAGTATATAATACACTGCTGTATACACTGAATGAATATATATACACACTCAGGAGGAGGATACGTATATAATACACTGCTGTATACACTGAATGGAGATATATACACACTCAGGAGGAGGATAAGTATATAATACACTGCTGTATACACTGAATGGAGAGATATATACACTCAGGAGGAGGATAAGTATAAAATACACTGCTGTATACACTGAATGGAGATATATAAACCCCTGAACCTCCCTCCCTGTTTACCAATTCTCCCACGGCCCTGTCTGCATCCCTGCAGAGAGCACTTCCTCCCATGATTAACCCCTTCCCTGCCAGCTAGCCTCCCCCCTCTGGTATCAGCACATACTCACTCAGGCTTTGTGCTTCAGGCCTCCAGCTTCTCCTTCCTCTCAGGGCTCTGCCGGTGACGTCACTCTCCTGCTCTGCACGGGAATGCAGGGGGTGAGAGAGGCCTCTAGTGACCGGAAGCAGAATGCAGCTTCCGTCCACAAGAGCGAGCTGTGCACAGCCCATATCTTCCAGCGCTGATCAGGAGCACTCACAGTTATAGGGCCAGGGAATATGTCACAGGGTATGGGCCCCCTAGGACGCAAGGGCCCCCGGGCAGCCGCCTAGCATGCCCAATGGGTAAGACGGCCCTGAACATAACTAGTCAACATTAAGTCTCAAAGATCCCCACCTTGTGTTCTCACGTGGTGGAACTATTGCTGTATACTAAGGTGCATGACACCACTGGCATGATTTGGCTTTTATGCTGGGGCTACATGGTGGTTTCTGGTTGTGCGGCTTTCAATATTTATGTTGATTATTTTCTATATGTAATTCCTGATATGTAATATTATCATCCTCTATCCCACAGGTACCACAGGACACGTTATATACACTAAAGGCTATGCTATTGAAATGGCTCCTAGTGTCAGTGTACAAGAGTGTCGCCATGTCTCCATTCCTTGTACCTTTACTGCTGATGCTAGAAAGACATTCAGCAATTCTTTTGGATACTGGATTAAGATGCCTTATGAGTCAGGTGATATTGCAGCCACTAATGATAAATCCAGTAACGTGAAGAAAGAAAACTTCCACCTGACGGGAAATCCGGATACTGGAGACTGCACCCTGACCATAACTGATGCCAGGAGGGAAGATGGAGGGGAATATTACTTTAGATTTGAAGAAAGCAAAGAAACTAGAGTGAAATATAATTATCACAAAGAAATTACAACCACTATTACAGTGACTGGTAAGTGTGAGTGATGTGCAGGATCCTGCAGTGTAACCCTGTCTATATCTACAGGGGTTATTTGCTACCTGTAATACCTGATATGTAGTAATGCCATTCTTTTTGTACAGGTATCACATGTCAGGTCCATAATGCTCCGGCCTATACTATACAAGTGTCTCCTAGTGTCAGTGTACAGGAGGGTCTCTGTGTCACCATTCCTTGTACCTTTACTGCTGATAATAGAAAGACATTCAGTAATTCCTCTGGATACTGGAGACGGACGCCTTGTGATCCAGAATATACTGTGGCCACTAATGATAAATCCAGTGATGTGAAGAAACAGAACTTCCATCTGACGGGAAATCCGGATACTGGAGACTGCACCCTGACCATAACTGATGCCGGGAGGGAAGATGAGGGGGAATATTACTTTAGATTTGAAGAAAGCAAAGACACAACAGTGAAATATGATTATCACAGAGAAACAACAACCACTATTACAGTGACTGGTAAGTGTGAGTGATGTGCGTGTACATGAAAGGAAATTATGGTTATTGTTATGGAAATTATGGAATTGATGATTAATGTTGTTACATATGACATTGAGTTAAAAAAATAAATCTAGACTCATTCAAGGAAAAAAAAAAAAAAAAAAGTCCATTTGGACCACCCAGATTGACTGCAATGCTAGACCTATATGTGGATTTTTTTTTTTACCAACTCCAGGGGGGAGGGTATTGTTAAAAGTGTGGGGAAAGTTTAAAAAAAAAAAATCCTGAGCACAAGCTTACACAATTTTAAATTTTGCACAAAATGCATTATTCAAAGTAGGGTTGAGGGGGAATTCGAGATGTGATAAATGTGATGTGGAAGAGGCAGATTTGACCCATATGTTTTGGGCATGCCCCATTATCAAACAGTATTGGGCGGAGGTAATGGCAGTTTAGCAAAATAAACATCTTTTTAAAGGACAATTGTGGTTTCAGGTAGCGGTGTTGGGGGAGGAACCCAAGGGGGGATCGGCTAGTGCATTGTTGATTAGGTTGTTCTTTTTGACTAAGATATGATTGGATGTCAGCAAGGGGAGTTAAGAGTAGGGAAGAAAAGTTTCATAATTTGTGGAATAACGTTTGTGGAATTTGTGGAATAACGTTTAACGTTAGTCTGCAATCGTTAAAAATCGCTCCGTGTAATAGGACCCTTAGTCGCCTCTAGCAACCAATCAGATTACACTTTTCATTCATCACAGGTCCTTAGGAAAATGAAAGGTGGAATCTGATTGGTTGCTAGGGGCAACTAAGACAATTCTACTTTTACACCAGTTTGATAAATCTCCCCCTAAGTACCTTAAGGTGACTGATCACTCGAAGTAGGTAAATATGGCCTAAATATGAGGGATACAGAATTTCCTATTCTGATGGTTTTATACATTTTATTGGTTGCCGACAGCCAATGATTTTCAGAACTGATCGCCTATTCTGCTGATAGGGCTCTTAGTCTTTTCAAGGCACAATGCCTCCCCAGGATGTCTTCATACTACATGAGACACCTTATCCAACTAGCTCACCAATAGACTGTACTGCACATTATTTCAATACTCCAATACACTGTACTAAAAAAAAAAAAAAAAAAAAGAAGACTCTCCTCCATTAGTTGTAGTTTAGTGAAGGCCCTGGGTCTCCTGGGCCTCTGTCGCCCCTGGCTCCTCTAGTAAGGGGAGAAATTACCACAATTACTGCCCACTGACTCAGGCAGGACATAGTGACACCACAGATTACCATTGTCCACCATACCAAAACTACTATGTGTTTAAGGTGAAAATTAAAACTTAAAGCTCTGGACTGTGGAGATTAAAATCTTCCACATCTTCTGCAACCCTTATATAAAACATACATGTATAAGGAGGTATGATATGCACACACATCAACAGGGTGAGAAGATCCCTGTAAGGGGCAGCACATCTATCAATCCAACAATAATCCCTGCTCACACTACACAACTACATAAGCAGTAAATACCATCCCTGTCTTTTTCCTTTTTCCCTATTTACTATTCCTTAGTTCCTCATGGGCGGGACAATAAGTCTAGGTTTATTGTATTTGATTGTTTCCTATTGTTTAATTATGTTACTGTATATATGTAAACCTCTCTGCATTCATAAGTAGACCATCCTTGAAGATATTGGCTCCAAAAATAAATATTACAAATCACAAAACTCACAAAACACATAATTTATTATGTTTAATGTTTTTTTTGTTTGTCTTTTTTTAGACCTCACAGAAGAACCGGTCATCTCAGATCTTGGGACGGTGACTGCTGGTATAGATAAGACAGTGACCTGCTCTCCTCCTGGGAACTGCTCTGCCACATCCTTAGTTATCCAATGGAAGAAGAGTGATGTGTCCGGCATCTGGAAGACTTCACCTACTATAACATTTACCCCATCTCTAGATGATCACCAGAAAACCATCACATGTGAGATAATAACCTCCAAGGGGAAGACCACTAAGAAAACCATTCTTCTTGATGTCTGCTGTAAGTACATAATTATATAGTTAATAAGGTTAAAAAAAAAAGACTAGAGTCCATCAAGCTCAACCTACAGAAACCCTACCGTGTTGAAGGCAAAACCCCTTATGAGGCAAATGACAATTGCCCCATCACAGGGAGAAAAATTCCTTCCCGACTCCAATGGCATCAGCACAAATCCCAGGATCAGCGTCCTATCAAATGAAAGCTAGTGCTCATAACATGTAACCAGGGCTGTGGAGTCGGTAAGCCGCAGCTCCGACTCCAACTCCTGAATTTTATCAGGACCGACTCCGACTCGTGCTCCTTCATAAATGGCCAGTCATATACCAAGGGAGTTATTTATCACACTGGCTCAGCAGCTTCTCCCTAATGTCCTCCATGATCCTGGGGCGACTTTTGAGGGAATGTGGAGAGATATAAAGCAGAACCTCCTGTGTGTGCAGTGGATGCAGCCAGTCTCCAGCCTCCATGTCCTGAACTACTCACAAGTAGACTAGATGGAGCAGGTGGTCTTTTCCTGCGGACATCTTCTATGTTTCTAACTAAATATTCACCATACACTCAGAAACACTGCTAACAATGCCAGATACCTGTAATATAGAGGTCAGCCATAGTGATATAGAGGGGTGACACATAGTGATATACAGAAGTCACACATAGTGATATAGAGGTGTCACAGGGGGTGTGGGGGCACGCCATAGCGCACACACACACACAGCCTACTGCAGCCAGAGCATACGCACACAGCCTGCTGCAGCCATAACACGCAAGCACACACACACACACACACCTTACTGCAGCCATAGTATATACACAGTCTGCTGCAGCCATACAGTAGAGAAGAATGTATTTAGTAGGTTGTCCTTTTCCTTATCCCCCTCCACCATAACAGCCAGATTATTTTCAGAGGACAATGTTAGGCTATGTTTACACACAGTAAAATAAAGCTAAATTTTACATAAATTCTTGGTAAAAAAATATGGTCATATTTTCAGTGTAATAATGTTCCCTATTGATAGTAATCCCTTATGGGCAGGGCTCTCTCTCCTTAGTACCATTCTATCATTTAGTAGGTTTATGTTTATTGCATTTTGTTTTCTATTGTTTGTTCCACTCACTTTTGTATTTTATATGTACATCACTCTGGAAGGTGATTTCCGTTATCTCTCTATGTGTTCCTCATGTAGATCTCTCAGAAGAACCGGTCATCTCAGATCTTGGGACGGTGACTGCTGGTATAGATAAGACAGTGACCTGCTCTCCTCTCGGGAACTGCTCTGCCACATCCTTAGTTATCCAATGGAAGAAGAGTCATGTTTCGGGCATCTGGAAGACTTCACCTACTATAACATTTACCCCATCTCCAGATGATCACCAGAAAACCATCACATGTGAGATGATAACCTCCGGGGGGAAGACAACTAAGAAAACCATTCTTCTTGATGTCTACGGTAAGTACATACTGTATTAGGTTTACAGATACATTTTTATAGTCTATCTTTACACACCAAGCCATGGAGACTAATCAACCAGTTAAAAAATTAAACAATGATATCATTATACAACATGCATCAATTTTAAGCTTCATTTAAAAAAATAATTAAAAAATTCTAGAATGTTTCCTTGAGAATTTTTTCCTTCTTCTACACTCGTGTCCCCCTCTCTCTTATAGTGTGCTATTTTTGACTCCCTCTCTCACATAGACTGCCACTCTGCGCCCCATCTCCATGACCTCTTCCTCTAGAAAGTCTTTATGCCACCCTCACTACCAGCTCCTCAGTTGAGCTATAGCTAAAGCGGAAAAACAAAAACTTAATCTCAATAAGAGTTACCACACGTAACAGTACGCCATACTTACTGACTCTCTATACTTTCTAGTGCCTTTGCTTAAGAACCCTAAAGTCATTGGTGGATTGATAACGGGAAGCACCATAATTGTTTCTGCGATTGCTTTGGGAATTGTTTTTCTTCTGAAAAGGAACAAAAAGAGAAGTGAACCTAGTGGACCAAGTATGTATCTTTTATTATGTACGTCTTAAACCTGAGGTAAGCGGCTGATATTGTGAGGTGAGGTTACATCCCAATATCCGTATAATTAGCCAGTAGATTCTACCCACTATGGTGACCCCTTCAATTATCCATCATTGGTTGTTGTTATGTACAAAACAAAATTGTTGTTGGTTCAGAACCAGAGGTGGTGGCAGTGATTAAGATCTTGAACTTCTCTGACTAAGGCCACATTCACACACCCGTAGTGCAGTCCATAGCCGCGGCCCGCACTACGGAATGTGCATTCGTGAAGCACGGAGCGCTACGTTTACATATCATTACCCCAGCGATCCGTGCCGCAAGAAACTGGTCCACATTACAACATTTCCTTTTTTTTGTGGCACGGATCGCGGCCCCGTATACACATACGGACGTGTGAACGGGGCCTATGGATAACATTGGTTTCATGTTCTGTCCGCAATTGCGTGCCCGCGATTGCAGACAGAACAGCGGATGTGTGAATTAGGCCTAAGGTCTGAATAGACCAAAACATGTCAATGATTGTCAGGATTGTATTGTTTGTTTTATTTTGTTTTTTGCTATGCTACAATAGAGGAATTGAATTTGGTGCTGGAACTATCCTTGCTGCTCTTTGAGAAGACCACCACAAAATTGTAATGAGAAGTGACATCTATGGTGATGGTCTTCTCAAAGAAATGTATGGTGGACTCATCACACACAATTCAGTCTGGATGAGAGGATGGTAATAGGTGTAAGTGAGCAGTAGTGAGAAGTGTGTAAAGATTTCATTCTCCTTAACTTACAAGGAGAATATATTGCAGTACGTTGGTCTTGGATTAAAAGAGTTAACTCGAGGGTTCACCAGTAATGGTGAGAAGGTTGTGGAAGCTGTGACATTTCTGATAAAGTCCTTAGTTTTTTTTTTTTTTAGTACACCATGTCTGGCTTCTCATTGATACATTTTGACAATCTGACAACTCGACAACATTTGTTTTTTCAAGGTGTCTTAGCAAGAGATCCACCAGCTGGTATGAAGGCAGAAGACGAAGGTACGTCATTTATACCTAGTTCATTTCAAATGTATATGTTGGTTTTATTACTCTCTGGTCTTTATTTATGTATGTATTTCTATATGGTGATTGGGGGGGGGGGTGTACATGGTTACTATGTGGGTCTAAAAAGCAGGTTAAGCCAGGTCATCGATCAGCTGATCTTTGTGGATTTGGATTCTCAATTTCCTGGCAAATCCTGATGTTCAGGAAAGCATAGTTGGCTACTTATGAAATGCATGGACTCTCTAGTACAAGAGCAAATAATACAACCCAGACATTGTACGGAGTCATAATACAGTGATGTGTATACCTTATGGGGTAATTGCATTAACTTTCAGTCTTGTATTTACTTTTACAATGTGTTTACATTGTCGCCAGTGATTGTTATATTCTTCTTCCAGATTTATATGTAAATGCATCAGCAGTCAGGGCAAGTGATGGACCTTGTATTACTAAGGATGTGAGTATAAGTATACCCATGTACCATGTAAGAAGGATGAACATTGGGGAGTCATGTATACATTGGGTGCCCTCTTTGGCAATTCAAGCTTAGCAGTTGTTATAACACATATAATAGGGCACAGTTCTTGGCAGAATTAACTAAGTATCGCTGAGTAACTCAGTCACTGTCTGTGGTGGCCTGTAACCTATAACCTACCACCTCTGTCTCACACAGTACTCTTTACTGTACTCCTCTCACAGGCATGGGCACCTCACACAACAATTACTACACAACAACTCACAGACATATAATATACCTCATCATATTGACATAACCGGGTGCTTGCATGCCATGCTGCTGTTAGAAGGTAACAGGTGCCAACATGGAGGACCCCATTAGTTAGGAGGTTATTGGGCCATGCTTGACCATGTGATAATTTGTAGGTTTATCTCCATGCACACATATAACGGCAGGGTTCCCACTCTATAAACTGGTTATATTGGTGATGAATGCTGTGCTATGCTGGGCACAGCTAAGGAGGCCTGAGTTGTGGGATAAGGTAATGCCTGATGAAGCATTGTTCTGCACAGACTTCTCATTTTGTCCCTCCCTCTCAAACCTCTAACTTGTCACTTGGACAGGAATATGCCTTCGGGGGTTCCCTAACAGAAGACTAAAACAAGCAGATAATCCACCATTATAGCTGTGAGAGGGAAGCTGTGAGCTGCTGACAGACGACTAATGATTTGGGCACATTCAATGGAGAAGTCCGGGCAGGGACATTTTCTTCAAACTCTGTGGGTGAAAAAAATAACGTGCACTTGCCTTTCTGGTTCCAGCTCCGGTGCCAGTCGTCCTCTGTTCCGATCCCTGGTCCTTAGCGGCTTCCTGGTGTAGAGACAGGACTTGGGACATGCCAGTCAACAGCTGTAGTGGTGTCCCACTTCTGCCACTGACTGGTTGAACAGGCCTTATATGTCACATCCCAGGTCTCGTCTCTACACCAGGAAGTGGCTAGGGATTGTTGATCTGGACAGCTGGCAAAAGTGCAGGAGCCGGGGAGGTAAGTGCAGATAATTTTTTTCACCCTCCCCGGAAAGTATGAAAAAAAAAATGTCCCTGCCCGGCCTTTTCCTTTTAATGTTTTGTTGCTCTGTCAAATCCTCTATTCTGGAGAGATAGAAAACTGATCAGTATTTAAGTATTTCAGCCTTTTATTTTCTTATGTTCTCAAATAATGCTGGGTTTACACGGAACGATTATCGTGCGAATTTGCACGATAACGATCGAATTCGAACGATAATCGTACGTGTAAACGAGGCGAATGATCGAACGACGAGCGAGAAATCGTTCCCCTCTTCAGTGCACTAATTGGCTGAAGGGGAGCCGTTTTAAATTCCCGGCTCCCCTCTTCAGCCAATCAATGCAAGGCAGCACTGATTGACTGAAGAGGAGCTGTTTGAAATTCCCGGCTCCCCTCTTCAGCCAATCAATGCACGGCAGCACTGAGTGGCTGAAGAGGGGAGCCGGGAATTTCAAACGGCTCCCCTTCAGCCAATCAGTGCTGAAGAGGAGCACTGATTGGCTGAAGAGGAGCCATTTGAAATTCCCGGCTCATCTCTTCAGCCAATCAATGTGCTGAAGAGGGGAGCCGGGGATTTGAAGACCTGCTACGTGGAGCAGGTTACGTATGCTCGTGGCCGGGGCGGCGGGGGTGATCGGAGTGGCGGCGATTGTACTAATATCTGACATATCACTCTCCTCTGCTTCTGCTTTGGTCCTATATAAGAATAGCCGAATTATCAGGACAGTAAATGTCATATATTCTACCATATAATGTTTCTTTAGTATCAGTTATGTACTTTTCTTGTTACTTCATTGTCTGTTTGTTTGTTTTTTCATCTTTTAGGCCAAAATTGATGCAGAAGAGAACATTTATGTCAATTTTTAAAGACAGACTAACTCTTCACAATGCATGGGAATATTAGGATGGATCCCCTGTTTTAGTAGTAACAGATTATTACAATACAATGGGGGCTCTGTATTTTTTTGTGGTTTTGTATTTCTTCTATATTTGGGGTTCTGTGTGTTTAAGAGGTTTGGGTATGTATTTTCTTTGGGGGAGGGGAGGAGGGAATGAACATTGATGTATACATACAGTATATATGTGACTATCTTTATTTTTCACAGCTGTATTAGCGGTTTCCATATAATCCCTGTAGTCTTATCACTGCGCTAATAGTTGATGACCAAAATGTGGCCAAATTTTCAATTTGATTGAGAATTTCCTGAAAAAAGAATGTCCCATCCTAAACAACATCTCGCACAAACAGACATTTCGCTTTAATTTTACGGTGTATGAGCATAGCACAAAGTTTTGTGAAAATTTTGGAGGCTATGTATTTTTGTTCAGTGTTTTGTTCAGTATTTTGGTCGGTATTTATTAACCCAAACCAGGAGTGGATTGAAAACACACAAAGTCTATGTTCACACACTGTTGAAACTGAGTGGATGGCCGCCATTTAATGGCAAATAATTGCTGTTATTTTAAAACAAGGTCCATTGTTTTGAAATAACGGCCGTTATTTGCCGTTAAATGACGGCCATCCACTAAATTTCAACAGTGTGTGGACATAGCCCTTCTGTGTTTTCAATCCACTTCTGGTTTTGGTTGAAAAATATTGATCAAATACTGATAAAAAAAAAAAACAGATAAAAAAAAATGGGCATATTTAGCAAAATCAAGCGTTAAATAATCAATGTGCTCAATTGTAATCAATTACCGGCTATTTCCCCATAGAGTTCAATGGAGCCCATTGCTTGAAATGAAATCATAGTCTATGTTCACACATAGTACAGTATTTCCGTCAGTCTTTTGGCCAGTCTTTTTAAAAAAAAACAGGAGTAGGCCTGACAGGGAAAAATTATAATGGTAAGATTTGCACAACTTCTAGTTTTTAGTACAAAAAAGACTGACGAAAATACTACGTGTGAACATAACCATATTTTGACTTAAAAGTCTGTCTGTAATTTACCTTTATTTTACAGTGTGTGAACATAGCTTCAATACAATAATGAGCTCTATTAAAGTCGATGGGAAATTGGCCGGCAGTGCACACCGTATATAACGGCTGTAACTGATTATGACCGTCCAGATATTGAATACTCATTATTTACTACCTGCTTTTGCAAAAAAACACTGTCTTGTAAATAGAATTACCATAATGTCCAGGGTTGTTATCAATAAAGATTTATTATTTTGATTGACTGTTGTGCTGAGTTTGCTGGTTGGCCTATCTACACAGCTTCTGTTCTGTCTTCTCTCTATATTTGGGGTATGAAGTCATGGCAGCACCATGTACATTATGTGGTGACACGGCCAGTCTTAACACCCCATCACTTGAAACAATAAAGAAACTTCTAGATAGCTATGTTGTCAGCAACACACACCTGTGGGGGAGATTTATCAAACCCAGTTGCCCCTAGCAACCAATCAGATTCCACCTTCCATTCCTCACAGACTCTTTGGAAAATGAAAGGTGGAATCTGATTGGTTGCTAGGGGCAACTGAGCCAGTTTCACTTTACACCATGTTTGCTAAATCTCCCCATTATGTAAAAAGTGCGGAGTAGAAAGTTTTCCTCTGTTGCCCATAGCAACCAACCAGAGTGATGTGAGAAAAGAAAGCTGAGCTGTGATTAGTTTCTTTGGGCAACACAGAGACTCCGACTACAAGGTAGTCTCCCTCTTAAACTATACTTTATATATCCTTATATACCCCCTGCCTCCTGCAGCTCCTCATGCTGCAACATCACAACCCAGCTCAGAGATGACCAGTGACTGATGTGGGACACCACCTACTCTCTGTTGGGTCGTGACGATACAGGAAGCTGGGAGAAACTGGAAGGCTGTGCTGCAGGGGTAAGGGGACAGGTGAGTATAGATTCTTTATTATGTTACCACCACCCGTTGACACTAACGCCTCTCAGCTACATTTAAAAACCAACGCCAGGATGTTGGTATATAATTTAATCAATCCATATTGCCTCATGTACCACATGCAGGTCCCCTGGTTCACATGAGTCCCTACACTAACTCAGCGACCACCAACCCCGCAAAGCGAGCACAAGCAGGGAAGGGAGGCAACCCCAATGTCACAGGACCAAACCCCCAAGGGCCCCCCAAACCCAGCAGGTGCCGCCAACGGAGAGAGTGGCCATTAAGCAACACAAGTGTGAACATGGTCTAACTACTCACCACTGCACCTGCAGGTAGAATGTGAAGAATAGGAGGTACTTGCCATGTGTGTACAGGTGCCTTCTGCTAATTTGGGTCACATGGGTCTTACAAGGAGGAGTGCTAGCTACTCAGAAAAGGGAGAAAATTAAAAAGGAGCTGCTGCACCTCACACATGGCTCACACTAATGCCTCTCGGCTACATTTAAAAGCCAACGCCAGGATGTTGGTATATATTTTGATCAAACCATATTGCCTCATGTACCACGTGCAGGTCCACTGGTTCACATGAAATTTGTCAGCTGTAAAAAATGTACCAGCAGTGAGGTAACTACCATAGAGGCAGACCATGCCACTGCTACGAGCCATACAGTTAAAGGGACACTTGGTCCTTTAACTGTAAGTATTTGTGCTGACCTCTCACAGTTAAATGCTGCGACATATTGGCTTCCTGCCAGTCTCCAGCCACAAGAGGTCCCCCATACACATACTCACCTGCCTGGTGCAGCCCCTATGTTCATTCTCCCAGCTCTCTGGCTCACGACTGATGCCGGGGAGCTGGGAAAACAAAAGAACTTCAGGGGACTGTGGTGGGCCAGGTGAGTATGTGTGGGTCCCCGGATGCATATTAAACCACACTTCCTTGTGTTCTCCAAGGGGCCGGGACTTTTCGCAGCACAGTTTGGCCAAGTGGTCGCAGTATTAAAGGCATTCGGGGACTGCAGTGTGGAGACCCGGCCTCACTGATCTCTTCACTAGTTAAAAACAACCCCAGAGACCTCACATATAGTTTTCCACTATTTGTTACACTTTCAGTATCATTTCTTTATCCACCCAGAATTGCTTCAGAAATGTCTCTTTTTATAACGTAATATAACCTCAGTTTATAAATCAGTGCCAGGATGGTTCTCATAAAGCTGTGAGTCTGCAGTATTGGGATCCTCCTCCATGGGTGTGAGTTCCTCTTCTGCAGGATTCACTTCCTCTGAGCGCCTCTCGTTTTTATGGAATGAAATAACAATCAATTGCAGTTCTTTATACCAACATAACATGAAATGAAGGAGTTAAAGGGGGGTTTTCCATCTGACAACGTTATCCCTTATCCACAGTATATCCGCAGCTGATAAGTACGGGAACCATGGTCTCCCAATGAATAGCGGCCGCAGAAAACTGACATGACAGTTTTTTGTGCGGTCGAATGAAATCCTGATTGGAGCGTATACTATGTGTATACATACAGGCCAGGATTCCATCCATTCAAATACAACGGATGTTTAGCATCAATCACGTCTGTTGTTGCAAATTGCAACAACGGCCGTGATTTATGCTAAACATACGTTGTGTGAACATGGCCTTATGGGGTAGTCTGCTTAGGTAAAATAAATACTTGTTGAATCATCCCCCCTCCTAAAATCTAACAATTCCTTCCAAACTTGTTATTACCTTTTCTGTCTCCTTCCCCCAGTTCTGAGCTGCTGTTTTCTGCTGAATATACAAAAAACTGTGTGTGAGCTGTTCACTCCATCTCTGTTTTCTATCATTTAACATTCAGTGTAAATCGCTATTATTAGTAGAGACAAGCTAAACATTTGATTACCAGTGGCTGACAATGGAAAACAGCCTATGGCCTATGGCTGTATCCATGTTTTCCAGGACTCCCTAGGGTTGCATCTAACTCTTTCAGCCACCGGTAGTCAAATGCTGAACGATCAGACTTGAGCATGCAGAAATTTCCCAGGGGATTCAGGTTCACATACATACTTAGGGTGGTATTAGATGGACCGATGGGGGCCCAATAATAAATGTAAACGAGTGCTAGATCAGCACTTGTTTACTAGGCCTATTACACGGCCCGATAATCGTTTAACAAGGGCTGCAGGGACATCGTTACCGATGTCCTTGCAGCCCTTGCTTAAACGTTATACATTACCTATCCAGGCTGCAGGGCTCCTCTTCCTCTGTGCTTCTCCCCGTCCCCGCGGTCCCGGCCAGTGATTGGCTGAGCGGCCTGTCAGCTGAGACAGGCCACTCTGAAGCTGGAGCGTGCGGGACCCGCGGAGGAGCACAGAGGAAGAGGAGCCCTGCAGCCTGGATAGGTAATGTATATCGTCAGTCGCCGGCCGCGCACCGCTAGTACACCAACAATTATAGATCAGAACCTAAATCAACGAACAGCCGATGACAACAATCATCGTCATGTCAGGAGCCGGCCGTCACGCTCGGCTCCCAGCGTATGTCCGGCCTCCTGCAAGCATACGCCAAAGTGTACGCCGGAGCATACGACTGGTTGCGAGTAGTGCGCTGATGTCGTCCCTGGTGACCAGCTCGGCCAGTTGCTAGGGATGTGGCAACATCACATTGTTGTTGCTGCAGCCAGGGCTTCACGGCCCCCAACCGTTCCACGCAGGTGTTATGTATTTTTATTTACTGACTGGCGGCCACCACCGCCAGTCAGCTTTGCATAGAGGTCTAGGGCTGGGCTTTGGCCTTCATAAATACCCTCCCCTGTGTGTCCTTCCGTGCCTGTGATAGAGCTTCAGTTCCTGAGTGTCCTTTGACCTAGCATTTATCCTTATTGTTGTTCCTGGTTTATTGATTCTGGCTATTTGACTACCCTTTTTTGACTCACGATTTTTGTACATCGCTGACTGTTTGTTTTGATTTGATTTCTGACCACGAGCTGTTGTGTTTGTACATCTTGTCCGTGTTTTGTGTTACAGCTGTTCAGGCCAGGGACTGTCACCCATTTATCCGCTGACACTTAGGGCAATTGAGGTAAGAAGGCAGGGTCAGCGCAGCGGGTGTCAGTGCTAGGGCCTCACCTGTCTCGTGTCCTCCAGTCCCAAATCTCCTATCTATCTATCTCCTATCTATCTATCTATCTATCTATCTATCTATCTATCTCCTATCTATCTATCTCCTATCTGTCTGTCTATCTATCTATCTATCTATCTATCTATTATCTATCTATCTACTATCTATCTCCTATCTATCTATCTATCTATCTATCTATCTATCTATCTCGTATCTATCTATTATCTATCTGTCTATCTATCTATCTATCTATCTATCTCCTATCTATCTATCTGTCTATCTATCTATCTATCTATCTATCTATCTATGATCTATCTATCTATCTATCTATCTATCTCCTATCTATCTATCTATCTATCTATCTATCTATCTATCTCCTATCTATCTATCTATCTATCTATCTATCTATCTATCTATCTATCTCCTATCTATCTATTATCTATCTATCTGTCTATCTATCTATCTATCTATCTATCTCCTATCTATCTATCTATCTATCTATCTATCTATCTATCTATCTATCTATCTTCTATCTATCTCCTATCTATCTATCTATCTATCTATCTATCTATCTATCTATCTATCTATCTATCTAATAAAGATGAACTAGCAGCACTCCAAAGTAGCAAACGTGACGTGGGTGTTTATTCTATTCCAAACAATAGCAAAGTTTCAACCGCCTCTTGCACCCATTTTGAAGCACAACCATGTGATTAGTGAAGCAAAATTTATACACAGGTGTTTACACCCAAAAAAGTGTCATAACTTAGAGGTCATGTGACCTAACTGACGAAAACTATTTCAGGAAATTTTCAATAGAAAGAAAAAATTAAATGAGGTAATACTAACTGATATAATAAATAATATATTTAAAAAAAAACCTTTAATTAAAGAATAGAATTAGCATAAAGGTCACCACGTTATTGTGATGATACTATTACTGAGTAAAATGTACCAACACTGTACAAGTACATTCATAATTATTGTGTATTTTAAGCATAGTGTAAGTCAGACATAGGGTTTGAGCTAGTCCTTAAAGGCAGCGCTTCTCAAACTTTTTCTATTGGAGCCTCACCCAACAGACCAAGGCAATGCCAGGGCCTCACCAGACTGACCAAGAGGGTGCCTGGGCCTCACTATCTGTGGTGAAAGTTTATTTAAAATCTGAAAATAATGCTAGGGCTGCCTTTCACCCATCTCCCAAGCTCTATATACTAATAAAGCAAGTACAAAATAAGTAAATAATGTTACTAAAATGGAGATCTTTGCAACCAGCAAAAGGACTAAGCAGATCCTAGTTACTTTTTTGAAAACTCCCTCCCCAGCTGGGCCTCACCAACAACTAGGGGGTGCCTCACTGGTGAGGCCCGCCTCACAGTTTGAGAAGCACTGCTTAAAGGGGTACTCCGGTGAAAATGCTTTTAAATCAACTGGTGTCATAAAGTTATATAGATTTGTAGTTTACTTCTATTTAAAAATCTTAAGTGTTCTAGTACTTATCAGCTGCTGTACGTCCTGCAGGAAGTGATGTATTCTTTTCACACAGTGCTCACTGCTGCCACCTCTGTCCATGTCAGGAACTGTGCAGAACAGCAGCCAATCCCCATAGAAAACCTCTCCTGCCTAACTGGCTCTAATCTAAAAATACCCTGTACAGATCTGTATTTGTGTTATTGGGCTGTGTGGCCCCTACCCTTTCTTGTTGTTGGGCTTTGTGTTTAAATGCCTATGAAACATTTCTGTGTTTTAATAAAAAGAGATTTGACTAGAAAACCTCTCCTGCTCTGGACAGTTCCTGACATGGACAGAGGTGGCAGCAGAGAGCACTGAAAATTATACACCACTTTCTGCAGGACATACAGCAGATGATAAGTACTGGAAAAGTGGAGATTTTTAAATAGAAGTAAATTACAAATCTATATAACTTTCTGTCACCAGTTAATTTAAAAAGAAAATGTATTTCACTTATAAAAAATATAATTTTTAAAATCTGTTTTCTCTATCACTGTAAGAGTAGGAGGAAGTGGTCATGTAATGGGTATACAAGCATGTGAGAAGGAAGAATAACAGAGATGGTTCTGCATTTCTCAGGCGAAAGTTACATATTCTCTCGAAGTTCTCTTCTACAGGGAACTTCAATGTCCTTTTTATAACCTTGTAACACACGGTCAGTGTTCTCAAGCTGCCTAAAATATCACTAATATCTGGGTCAGGATGAAGAGAAGAATCTACAGCACATGGATATTACTGGTGACCCTGTCCCAGCTGTGGAGAGGTAAGTGGAATATATATATACCTGTCTATGTTATCCTGTAGAATCCTATGCCATCCCAATGTATTCTTCAAGTGTCAGTTCTTTTCTACGGGGAACTTCAATGTAACTTCTAAGAGTCCCAATGAAGTGGAAAATGGTTTGGATTTGTATCTGAATATAATTTGACAAGGTCAATGTAGATATAGTTAGTGCATAACTGAAGAGTCTTAAAGAAGGGTTGTCACTAATAAGAAGGTAAATGTCTATTTAGGATACAGGTGCCGGCACTACCACTTCCATGCGGCTTGGTTCATAAGTGAGAAGATAGGAGTATTACTTGTAGAGAAGTCCTACAGCTATGGTGGTGCTCACTATGCGAATTGCAGTACAGCTTTCAAATTGACATCGAGGAAGAAAAGATGCAAGGGCACTCACCAATATTGTGCTGTAATCTTAATTGTAGTGAATATTCTTCAATACATGATTAAAAGCAGGGTACGGGGAGGACACTGAACAACCTCAGCAGGACAGCTGTTTCGCGTTTCCACGCTTCGTCTGACGAAGCGTGGAAACGCGAAACAGCTGTCCTGCTGAGGGTGTTCAGTTCTATTCTACCACAGTCATGTTTTGAGACCCTATTGCCAGTGATGCCATTCACCAGTTACGTTCACAATAGGAGGCTATGTGTGTACAGATCTCTTGTTTTTCTGTATTCCTGGATAGTTCTGTGTCTTTTCGGCAAGTACATAGATCTAAAAAATGTTCTCTTTTTTTTTTCCTTCTGTTTCTATTTATAGATCTAAAAATGAAAGAATCTCCCAAGATTAGATTCCAGATCAGATTAGACTCACATTTTGATATGCCCCAAATGCTTTACAAGTTTGGTTATGGAAAGTATGTCCAGGAGCAGGGACACCCATTACAGGGAGACCCATCATATTCCCTGCTCCAGTACAGTACACTGAGAGGTGCATCTGACCACTGAGTGAAAGCTTTGAGGCATATGATGTATCCCAGTACGGGTGGTCCACTAAGTCTTTATACCACCTGGGTAAAGTGCCTTTGTCAGGTTTCGCACTAAAGGGGATGAAGGAGATGTGACATGTATTTTCCTCACTAGGTGTGACTGTCTTATTTATTATACATTCTGTATAAATTACTGATGAAGGTTATGGGTTAACAGTTTGTTTATCACATGCCTGCTATTACAGGTGTAGGTGCTTTTCCTCACTTTTCTGCCTCTTACACATCTTCTCTGTCCTCTCTTCCACAACCCCAACAATCACAGGCAAGCTAAGTTGCCCTTATAAAATGAAGGGTGGTGGGAGCTACAGTTTGTTCCAGTTTTTTCAGTTCCTGATCCAGCTTAGCATGCCTTCCTAAGTACACCAGAGGTGTAACTACTGTCCGAAGGAACCAGCCTATCCACGCTAAGGGGGCTGGCTTCTACAAGTTCTTGCAAGTCCTGCTATCCGCAGTGTTTCCAGTCAGTGGATGGAGAAGTGCCACTCGCCTATGTGCCCTTCTGCAAGTCACTGAGTCCTTAGGTTAAGCTCGGACGAGGATGCTCGCTCATCACTAGTAGTTATACAAGGAAAAGGGAAATCCGAAGGATGAAGAGGCGGGGGAGGATGATGAGGGGGAGGATTGTTGTTGTTTTGCTACAAACATTGATCCAAAAATTACAAAATGGACAATTAACAAAACTTATGCAGTTTAAATTGATGAATCCAGTGCATCTAATGAGATGCACAGGCATCATGGGAATCGTAGTCTGGCAACAGGTGTAGTGCCAAAAGTTCTCCATCACTGCCCTATACATATAAACTTGCTATAATATATATTTTGTGATTGAGTGAGTTTAACTGAATTATAAAACAAAATAGAGAATTATTAAGAGAAAATCTATATGGCTTATTTGCTACATGTAATAACATCATCCTTTATCCTCCTACAGGTATCACATGTCATCCGAGCTACTCTATCCAAGTGTCTCCTAGTGTCAGTGTCCAGGAGGGTCTCTGTGTCACCATTCCTTGTACCTTTACTGCTGATGGTAGAAATACATTCAGGGATTCCTCGGGATACTGGAGACGGATGACTCCTGGTCCAGAGCAAATTGTAGCCTCTAAGGAAAAATCCAGTGATGCTAAGAAAAACTTCTATCTGATGGGAAATCCGGATACTGGAGACTGCACCCTGACCATAACTGATGCCGGGAGGGAAGATCACGGGACGTATTATTTTAGATTTGAAGAAAGAAAAGACACAACAGTGAAATATAGTTATTACAAAGAAATAACCACTATTACAGTGACTGGTAAGTGTGAGTGATGTGCAGGATCCTACTGTTCAACACCTAGAAAAATATGGAAAAAATATGCTGGAAAAAAGACCAATGCAGATTGGTGACTGATTAGTTACTTTTATCCAGTCATCCACACTCCATTATTCTTCTCTTTAGTCCTCAGTACCCTTGTTTTCATCAGTGTAGATATTAGTGCTGGTTTACGCGTGGCATTTTTATAAGTAAATCCCATTTCAGTCAACCCATTTCTTTCACTTCTGTCATCGACTCCTGTTTCTGCCTATTTATTTTGTTGCACATATTCTATTTTTCAGTATTTGCTTTGAGGTTTCTACGCTGACACTTTGTTCTTTTCTTTCGTCTATCCGTATATTCTCTTTTTATAACCTTTATATTTTTTTCTACTTGTACAACATTTTGCACATAACTCATTGGGAACAACCAGCATCTTTCGCTACACTCCATAGTGTGCAGTGGGGAGTTCTGATGTGTACTGCAAACAGATGTGGTACCAGAGGAAACATGATGGTACTTAAGTAAGACGTGTTGCATCCAATGTATGTCAGGCTTGAATCACTGTGGAACACTAACATAGTGCTGATACAAAGGATCAAAGGGGTCATTACAACTAATAATACATGTGGGGTGTCAGTATGTTGGTAAGGTCCCCAAGACTTTATATGTATATAATTAGTATTTTCAGATGTGCCAGGATTCGTTAAGGAAATATTAATTGCAATGTGGCTCCAATTTCCTAACTCTACACCACTACTACACCAACTTGCCACAGGCCTGTCTCATGCTGTGATTTGCAGCATACCTGATACAGCCCAGCCTTCCCTGTATAATGGAAAGGGATGGCTTATCTAACATTACTTGGTCAAGAGATTCAAAACACAGGAATAGCCAGATACTCCTCCAAGGAAGGACCTAGCAAAAGGGTGGTTTCAGTAAGGAGACCACCAAAACCACCATGATAGGTAAATATGACAAAGGAAATACCAAATCCAGGTATCCAATCACATATAGCAGTTTCGGGGTGTTGCCCCTCATCAGTGTGGCGTAGGATTCTGGCTAGCGGGAGCAATGCCTAGTAGATCACTCAGGCAGAACAATTTTAGGGAAACCAGCTGAAAAATCCACATTCAGGCCACTATACAGACCCCAAAGATTACTGTCTTCCTCACCCCAACACAGATTTTCTAGAGGCCTCTGAGTTAGCTCTTCCCAGAATCTACTTAATGCTCACACTGTCTGCCAGAGCAGAGCAAGTCTCTTACTCACCACTCTAGCTTTTCCCATTCTCAAGGTCTCTGACAGACCTTTAGGTGTCCCTCACATAGCCGTTGTCCAGATGAAGGTTATTGATCCCACCTTCTCTTTAGACCGAAATGATCACAGTCTTCTGCCCCTTCCAACTTAAAACCATCGACCTCTTATCTTGACCTTAAAGGGGTAGTGCGGCGGTAAACAATTATTCACAGAATAACACACATTACAAAGTTATACAACTTTGTAATGTATGTTATGTCTGTGAATGGCCCCCTTCCCCGTGTCCCACCCCCCCCCACCCGTGTACCCGGAAGTGTGGTGCGCTATACATACCTGTCACGTGCCGACTCGTCTCTGATCTTCAGTCAGCGATGTCGTCTTCGGGCGGCCCGGCCGAATCCCTCTGAGCGTCCTGAGTGCCGGCCGCCCTCTTCAGCGTCATAGGCTGCTCAGCCGCGATTGGCTGAGCACAGTTATGCTCAGCCAATCGCGGCTGAGCAGCGCACCACACTTCCGGGTACACGTGCGGGGGTGGGGGGACACGGGAAGGGGGCCATTCACAGACATAACATACATTACAAAGTTGTATAACTTTGTAATGTGTGTTATTCTGTGAATAATTGTTTACCGCCGCACTACCCCTTTAATTCTGCAATATCTCTCAGCTATACATTTTCTCTGTCCTTTTTTTCTATTTTCAACCTTTCCCTTCCTCATTGGCACCAACTTATTACTCTGTAAGTTCATGATTCTTGAACTTGTTTTGATTTTTTTTTTTTTACAGTTCACCCTGATATCATAGTTAATTTTATTATCTCATTGATCGTTCCTTGAATAGATCTCACAGAAGAACCAGTGATGTCAGATCTTGGGACAGTAACTGCTGGTATAGATAAGACGGTGACCTGCTCTCCTCCTGGGAACTGCTCTGCCACATCCTTAGTTATCCAATGGAAGAAGAGCGATGTGTCCGGCATCTGGAAGACTTCACCTACTATAACATTTACTCCATCTTTAGACGATCACCAGAAAACTATCACATGTGAGATGACAAACTCCAAGGGGAAGACCACTAAGAAAACCATTCTTCTTGATGTTTGCTGTAAGTACATATTAGTTTAACATTTTTCCTAGCATTGCTTCTGTGCTTGCACTGGGATTACTGCTCATACAGCTTATGTAGGCCACCAAAAACATCATTTTGAAAAGTGTATGTTTTTTTTCTCATCAGTTTTACAGTATACCGGTCTTCCAGGTCTTTGAATTTTTTTGAATTTTTTTTTAAACATGCCTGTATTCCACCCTGATCTAGCTGTTACTAGAGAAGGACTTTGCATTACAGCAGGCAGTTAACAGCAGATTGAGTGAGAGACCTAATGGACAACACTGTTTGGACTTTTTCAGGAAAGAAGTCTTTTTCGCTAGATGAAGGAATAGATTTGCATCAAAACATGACATTAAAGGGGTTATCCAGCACTTCAAAAACATGGCCACTTTTCCCCCTCTCGTCTCCAGTTTAGGTGTGGTTTGCAATTAAGCTCCATTTACTTGAATGGAGCTGAGTTTCAAACCCCACCCAATCTGGAGACAAGAGCGGTGCAAAAGTGGCCATGTTTTTGTAGCACTAGATAACCCCTTTTAAAGCATTGTATATTTTGCAAAAAGTCGGGACATTTGCTTTTGTCAGACATCAGTACTTAGATGTGTAGCTTCTGTGACACCCTGTGGTATTATCATATGGCACCATGAAAACTACAATAAAGACAGTAAGCTAGGGATGCATAAGGCATCCATAGCTCACTGTTAGTAGTTTCCCAGGGCCAGCACTGTATGCCTAACCCTAAGAATCAACCTACCAGCCACTACAGCACTACTATATGCAGGAATGGCTTGCTGCCATTAGAGTTCCCTACCACAACATATCAGAATCCTTCCAACAATCCAAAACTTTCAAAATCAGCTTGAACTCCATTTTTTTTTTCTCCTCAGTTCCAGTCTATCACACAGTAGGTAGGTTCATGATTATTGTGCTTTCTTGATTTAATTTTTTTTTCTTCATGTTACTAAATGTATGTAAACCATTCTGAATTTAATAAGTGCCTCACCCTGGATGCAATGGACCTAAAAATAAATATTAACATTAAAATGACCATAAATGTGAGTAAATCCTGTTATCTCACTCATCGTTCCTAATATAGATATCCAAGAAGAACCGCTCGTCTCAGATCTTGGGACAGTGACTGCTGGTATAGAGAAGACAGTTACCTGCTCTCCATCTGGAAACTGCCCTGCGTCATCTGTAGTTATCCAATGGAAGAAGAGTGATGTGTCCGGCATCTGGAAGACTTCACCCACTATAACATTTACCCCATCTCTAGATGATCACCAGAAAACCATCACATGTGAGATGAGAATCTCCGGGGGGAAGACAACTCAGAAATCCATTGTTCTCGATGTCTGCTGTAAGTACATATTAGATATTTTGTGATGCACCAAACAATGCAGACTCTGATCCTAACATAGCGGCCTTCATTGCTGTCCTCCTGTCTGCTCCTCAGATCTTTTTCTCTAAGGACCCTATTACATGGAGTGATAATCTGCTGAATCAGGCCGATTCCACAGATTATCGATCCATGTAATACAGACAACAATCAGCTGAGGAGTCGATCATCGGCTGATCGTTGTCTTTTAGCAAATTCAAAGATCAGCGGCTGTCATCCGCACATCACCGCATGAAATAGCGTATCCAGGATGCCTCGGTGTCCTGCTGCCTTTACCATGCATTTCCCCACTGCCCACCTCCCTTTTTATATATAAGCAGCTTCACTAGGAAGGTTTATTATAAGCAGGTTTATTCACTTGTCTGCACTCCCTCGCTGTCCTCTTCTCTGTCTTCAGCCACCTCCAGTCCGCTCAGCTCAGGCAATCAGTGACTGACTGAGGAACAGCGCCACGGCCAGTGATTGGCTGAGCAGGCTGTCACACTCAAGATTTAAAAGTGACAGCCCGCTTAGCCAAACACTGATTGCCTGAGCGGACTGGAGGCTGAAGACACAGAAGAGGAGTGCAGACAGGTAAGTATAGATTTGTTAAGGTTCAGTTTACGAAGTCCGCACATTTTGTGGTAAAAATTCCCAAACTTTGCAAACTGAATTTTTTTAAGATTCACTCTCTATTTCACAGCCTTGTCATGATTTTGGTCACAATTCTGTCTTGAGTAAAAGGGCCCCTAAAGGGTGTGCTCAGTTCTTATTATAGGATGTAGCAGGTCTGCCTTGCACTTGCACCCCCCACCCCCACCCCCACAATGAAGTATAATGCACTGAGATGCCCTTACTGAGCTATAATGAATTGTACCCCCTTAATACACTGTCCCTGAATGAGGTATAATAACTGTGCCCCCCTAATGTCATATACTGCACTGCTCCCCCCCCCCCATGGGGTATAATGTTTTGTGCCTCCACTTAATTTGTTATAATGTACTGTGCCTCTTTAATGCACTGTGCACTCCCCTTAGTTAGATATGATACACTATGCTCCCACCCTTATTGACACATATTGCACTATGCCCCCATTAATGAGATCTATCTCATTAAAGGAGGGGATAGTGTAATATATCTCAATCAGGGGCATATATTATTATACACAATATTCCCAAAGTACTTCTGTGCAGTGTTTTATACTCACCTATCCTGCTCTCACGCTGTCCTCAGCACATGCTGCTCTGGCATCTGCTCATCAGGTCTGGATCTTAGTGTGAGATGGATGTGCCTGATTACCTATCACGCTGCCTCCATCTAACACAGGGGTGGGGAACCTACTGGCCGTGGGCCGAATCCGGCCCCTGAGACCTCCAAATGTAGCCTGCAGCCCGGGGCTCTCCTGTGACAGGCGCCACTGCCGCTGCCAGACACAGGAGGATGCTGTGAGTGCCGTCCCATTCACCGTCAGAGGGGCGCATGTCTTCCTTCTCCTGCAGGCCGCGCACAATGATGTCACTGCATCGCGCGCCTGCAGGAGAAAATGGGCACAGTCTAGAGGGGAGAGAAGAGGACCTGGTCAGCGTGGGAGCGGAGGAAAGGTGAGTGGGATGTTTATTTTTTTTATTTCAGACAGACACTGGGGGTTAACTAGGCTACCAGGGACATGACTGGGTGGGGTTAACTAGGCTACCAGGGACATGACTGGGTGGGGTTAACTAGGCTACCAGGGACATGACTGGGTGGGGTTAACTAGGCTACCAGGGACATGACTGGGTGGGGTTAACTAGAGCCACCAGGGGCATGACTGGGGGGGGGGGTTAACTAAAGCCACCAGGGGCATGACTGGGGGGTTAACTAGAGCCACCAGGGTCATGACTGGGTGGGGTTAACTAGAGCCACCAGGGTCATGACTGGGTGGGGTTAACTAGAGCCACCAGGGGCATGACTGGGGTGGGGGGTAAATAGAGCCACCAGGGGCATGACGGTGATGTCTGTGCCCAACCACCCCACCCCTTCCCCAACAAACACACACACACAGTGAAATCTGACAGCTATTAGCTCAGGGCTGCAGGGCTGAGGGAGAGAGGAGGGGGAGACAGGCAGCAGTGACAGAGGAAAGAGCAAATGACTCATTCACTGCCTGAGCTCCAGAGAGAGAAGTGCTTATCTGCACAGAGGAAAGAGGAGATAACAGGATTGTTCACCTACAGTACTGGGCACTGGGAGAGAGGGGGAGGAGGGCCCCCTGTAACTGCTGGGGAAAGAGAAGGAGATTCATTCACTGACTCTGTAAAACTGTTAGATGGCTTACAGCTTGCTTAGCCATCTGACAAGGGAGGCTGGCCTAACAGGGCTTATACCAGCCTCCCTCTTGATGACATCATTGTCACAAAATGGCTGCCACAGAGCAGCCTGGTGACAACAGTCATCAGATATAAATGAGTTTACTTCACTTCCTGGTTGAGGGTTGAGGGGGAAAAACATAGGGAAGGGGGGCAGATAGGTGATTGAAGCATATTACGATGTTATATAACTTTGCAACATGTTTCAGTTACTGGGAAAAAAGCTTTTCACAGGAGTTGTCCTTTAACTAGAGCTACCAGGGGCATCAATAAGGGGTTAACTAGACCTACCAGGAGCATCAATAAGGGGTTAACTAGAGCTAACAGGAGCATCAATAAGGGGTTAACCAGAGCTACCAGGGGAATCAATAAGGAGTTAACTAGAGCCGGGTGCTGCTAACCCACACTACAAACTGCTGCACACAGTATGCAAACCTCGAATGATTTTTTTAATGCCCAACTGGCCCTCGACAGGGAAAAGGTTCCTCGCCCCTTATCTAACACAAGGGGCACAGAGCTGAAGTGCAAAGGGCTGTCTGTGAGGGCTTCATATACACAGTGCCTTTGTCACAGTGGTTCTTCTGCAGTGAAGCAAAGTGCAGCTAAAGCTGAAGTACCCCACTGATTTTCATCTTGGGGAACCATGTGTGGCTTGAGTAGCTGTGCCTGGTTGTGGAACTCTGGGGCTCGTGCTACCAGAACTGGCATTCTGTGATCTGTCTGGCAAGAGGAGGTATATTTTCCTAAACCATGAATTTGGGTATCTTCTATCTAGATTATCTACAAGTCAGTTGCCCTCACAGAGTTCTGCTACTAAATAAGCAAGGCCCCTTGTAGTCCCTTAGCCTTCTACAAGCCAACACCAAACAAGACCTTAACCTAATCTAGTAGGTAAACTAAGTACACAGTCTGTACCTTTATACAACAGACTAGGGCAACTGGCTTGTAGATAATCTTGATAAAAGATAGAGCCAGGAGAAGACCATGCTAAGTGTGGTCCTCTCCTGGCTCTGTGTCACGTGATCAGTTGGACAGATCAGTCAGCCTCCCTACAGCTCCACTTTAAGTCTGACTGATCACATGACACAGAGCCGGGAGAGAACCGTGCTAAGTGCGGTCTTCTCCCGGCTTGTTCTCCCGATCAATACAGGTCTGAACACTAAGACCCCGGACCGATAAAAAATTTTGACATGTCTCTATGACATGCAAAAGTTTATGAAGTGACAGTGACACTTTAAGAACTAAAACTCTGTGATTACTCTGTCTCCACACCTACACCTGTTCTACCTTAAAAAGTTGTACCACTCCTGGCCACTGTGATAAATGCGTAGTTAATACCCACTATAACACCCAGCCCACTGCTTATCCAATGCTAATCTAATGGTAACCCCAGGTTAATGCACATGGGGTTGGAGTTGTGTGTCCTACAGCTTAGTTTAGACACGGGAAAACACATAGTGGGACACTGCACATGTATTTAAACTCCTCTATAGAAGAAAAAGGATCTGAATATCTAATAAAAGTAATAATACTGACATAAATCATATCAATTTTGTTAACTCGCTGATCTTTCCTAGTATAGATCTTGCAGAAGAACCACTGATCTCAGACCTTGGGACGGTGACTGCTGGTATAGATAAGGAAGTGACCTGCTCTCCTGGGAACTGCTCCACCACATCCTTTGTTTTCCAATGGAAGAAGAGTGATGTGTCCGGCATCTGGAAGAATTCACCTACTATAACATTTACCCCATCTCCAGATGATCACCAGAAAAACATCACATGTGAGATGACAAACTCCAAGGGGAAGACCACTAAGAAAACCATTCTTCTTAATGTCTATGGTAAGTAAATGTGAGATTTCCAGTTATCAGCATTGTGCACCAAACAATGGACATTGTTTTTCTAGCTTAAATATTCTACCAATAATGCCACATAAAAAAAATTGCCAGAAATGCAAAAAGTTTCAAAACTTTTTCCTACAGAACATTCTCTCTTGTGGCATCCATTACTGGTAAACCACAGAAAGATTCCATACACCTCTGCTTGGTAACATTGTAGCCCCTTGGAGTGGAAATTCATGAACAGGTTTACTTTGCCCTTTAAAGGGGTTATTCAGTTAGGAAAAATACATGTTAAATCATCTACCCACCTGGAGACTAAGAATTAATTCTATAAATGTCACCTTTTCAGCCTCCTACCCCCAGTTCTGACCTGCTGCTTTCTGCTGAAGACACAGAAAACTGTGTGTGAGCTATTCTCGCCATCTTCACATGCCCCCCCTACCTCACCTTCCATGAGAAAATGCTGTCAGCTCACCATCCCTTATGGATGCACATATTCCAGTAATGAAGCACGATAGGTGAAGGCTGGGACAATTCCGGTTTGACAAATGTAAGCACAAAGATGGAATCCTCTGGCTTCATTGTAGATTGAGTCAAATTAAATTTATTTGCGGCATGTAAAAAAATTTCATATCAAAAGGACATCATGTTTCGGAGCAAAGCGCCTTAGTCGTGGCTGAATAAACTTGCACAACTAACATGCTTATATACGTGACAAACAAGTACATCAGTCTTCGTTCCCATCCAGATGGAGGAGGTAGGAAGGACCTCCCACCTCACATTAGCCAGTATAAGACATAATCATAATTATATGACTGTTTATGTGAGCTGTAATGGAAGGAAGGGGGGAGGAGAGGAATATGGAGAGAACAGCTCACACAAAGTTTTTTGTGTCTTCAGCAGAAAGCAGCAGCCCAGAACTGGGAGAAGGAGACCAAAAAGGTAATGGCATGTATGGAATGGATTGTTAGCCTCTAGGAGGAAGAGTGATGTAACATGTATTTTACCTGAGTGGAATACCCCTTTAATATAACAGATACAGCCAATGTGCCATATCTATGAGACTACATACTTTAAAATGTTGTGCTTTGCTATAAATAATATATATGGACATATGATAGAAGGAAAAACATTGTTTGGCAGCAAACAGGAAATGATGCAACTGTAATGTAATGTTAAACAAAACACCTTGTAAATATCTGTTTCTCTGTTGAAATGATCGTAAAAAAAATTTACAAAATGGCGCAAACCAGTTGTATGTAATGTGCTGGGAGCATCCATAGCTGTCCTCTATACTTTCTAGTGCCTTTTCTTCAAGACCCTAAAGTCATAACTGGATTGATAACTGGAGGAAGTATAATTATTCTCACAACTCTCTTGGGGATCGTCTTCCTTGTGAGGAGGAACAGAAAGAGAAGTGAACCTAGTGAACCAAGTATGTATCTTTACTCATGTATGTCTTAGACCTGAGGTGACCGGCTGATATTGTGCCGAGAGAGTACGGCCTATTACCTGTAGCATTGGCCACTGATTCTCTCCTTCTAGAAAAATTAACCGTCATTTTATACAATATTTAAAGGAGAACTCTGGGCTGGGGGAATTTTTGGCAGAGTGCCGTGAAAGGGGGGGGGGGGGTATGAAAGAAATGAAATGCGCTCACCTCCCCCGCTCCAGCACTCATGCCGGTAACCTGCAGCTCCGGTTCTCTGGTCCCGAACGCTTCTGGGTCTGAGTGGGGACATGGAAAGTGACGTGTCAGGTTTGCTCAGCCAGTCAGCGGGCGAGACGGGACCCTGCTACGGACAGTGACTGGCTGAGCGGGCCTGACACATCATGTGCCAGGTCCCCCCTTTTACCAGGAAGCGAGTGGGGGAGGTGAGAGCCTGTAATGTCTTTCATTCCCCCTTCCCCCGACACTCTGCCAAAAATCAGCCCGGCCCAGAGTTCTCCTTTAATTGTTGCTTTTAGTGGTGAATGTATAACTGTATAAGGGATTATGTGAGTGGCACTTTTATTATTATTATTATTATTATTATTATTATTAGTAGTAGTAGTAGTAGTAGTAGTAGTAGCAGTAGTAGTAGTAGTAGTAGTAGTAGTAGTAGTAGTAGTAGTAGTAGTAGTAGTAGTAGTAGTATAGTAGTAGTAGTAGTAGTAGTAGTAGTATAGTAGTAGTAGTAGAAGTAGTAGTAGTAGTAGTAGTAGCAGTAGTAGTAGTAGTAGTAGTAGTAGTAGTAGTAGTAGTAGTAGTAGTGGTAGTAGTAGTATAGTAGTAGTAGTAGTAGTAGTAGTAGTATAGTAGTAGTAGTAGAAGTAGTACACTCATCTCACCAGTAGTAGTAGTAGTAGTAGTAGTAGTAGTAGTAGTATAGCAGCAGTAGTAGTAGTAGTAGTAGTAGTAGTAGTAGTAGTAGTAGTAGTAATAGTAGTAGTATTTGGTAGTGGTAGTAGTAGTAGTAGTAGTAGTAGTAGTACACTCATCTCACCAGTAGTAATAGTAGTAGTAGTAGTAGTAGTAGTAGGAGTAGTAGTAGTAATTATTATTTTATATTATATGTGAAACCATTCTACAATGGGCCTTATGGTTACAGATTTGTGTGCCGCCATATGGCACCTCTGTATGACGCTGTATGATGTAGATATTTTCTGCATGTTTCTAAAGGAAAATATCTCTATAATCCCATACAGTACAGCATAGTCCCATACACTTCCATGTGCTGGGTTCCTATAGTCCACTGCAGGTTTATCTACTACCATAGCGAGAGAGAAAGTGGTGGGAAGTGCAACTTTAGTGACTTAGTAATTTGTTGTCTCGTTCTGCCAATTCTGGCCTCATAGTGGTACATGGAGACAATATCATAATCCTGTAACATTTGTTTTTCCAAGGTGCCTTATCCAGAGAGTCACCAGCCAGTATGAAGGTAGAAGAAGATGGTACGTCATTTATATCCGGTTATTTGTGTAATTGCTGATCTATTTTTATGGAAAATGATTTTGCTTGTTTTAGAACAAAGGAAAGTACAGTGCAATGTTTCCAAATATAAAATGATGCACTTGGTGGATATGGTGGTGCATATGCTGGGCTGTAAATATAATGGTATGCTGACTGTATATATATATATATATATATATATATATATATATATATATATATATAGATTCATACATAGTGTGCACTGTGCAGCAGTATATCCTATACTTTCCAGCGTACGCATGAACCACCAAAAATACCGCCGCACAATTACAGCCGCAAATACAGCCGCACAGTTACATAGTCTGAACCTGGCCTTAAATGGTATGCTGGGCTTTATATATATAATGGCATGCTGGGCTGTAAATATAATGGAATGCTGACTGTATATATATATATATATATATATATATATATATATATATATATATATAATGGTATGCTGGGCTGTATATATATAATGGTATGCTGGGCTGTATATATATAATGGTATGCTGGGCTGTATATATACAGTATATAATGGTATGCTGGGCTGTATATATATAATGGTATGCTGGGCTGTATATATATAATGGTATGCTGGGCTGTATATATAATGGTATGCTGGGCTGTATATATATAATGGTATGCTGGGCTGTATATATACAGTATGGGGCTAGGTTCATACTATGTAACTGTGCGGCTGTATTTTTTATGCGGCTGTAAATGTGCGGATGAAACTCCGGCCGTGGGAAAAAATAGACATGCGGCTCAAAACATACGGTCATTTACTTGGAAATCTGGTTCAACTAGAAATAACAAATAAAATCTTAAGAAAGTGATGGAAACACCTCTGGAAGCATCTGGGAAAGCAGGGAAACAGTTTACATGAATTGCTATTACCGGGGTTTGCGATCCTCTGCACTAATGCCGATGTCTCTCATGGTTAATCTATTAAAATAATAAAACACATTTTCGTTGTAATAAAGTCTCTTTCGTTGTTCAATAATTAAATTTAAACTAATCCATCATTTTGCAATTAAATATACTGTTAAAATAAATATATATATAAATAAATGTATATTTATATATATATTTATTTTTTGACAGTATATTTAATTGCACAATGATGGATTCGTTAGAATTAAATTATTGACCAACGAAAGGGACTTTATTACAAAGAAAATGTGTTTTATTAATTTAATATATTAACTATTAGAGGCATCGGCATTCGGCATTATTGCCGGCTATTTTTGAAGTACTCCGTACGGACCGCCTGTCAATCCTCGGCCGCATGTCCAGCCGCAAACAATGGTCTTGTTCATTTTTTACGGGTCCGTAGATTCATACATAGTGTGCACTGTGCAGCCGTATATCCTATACTTTCCAGCGTACGCATGAACCACCAAAAATACCACCGCACAATTACAGCCGCAAATACAGCCGCACAGTTACATAGTCTGAACCTGGCCTTAAATAGTATGCTGGGCTTTATATATATAATGGCATGCTGGGCTGTAAATATAATGGAATGCTGACTGTATATATATATATATATATATATATAATGGTATGCTGGGCTGTATATATATAACGGTATGCTGGGCTGTATATATATAATGGTATGCTGGGCTGTATATACACAGTATATAATGGTATGCTGGGCTGTATATATATAATGTCATGCTTGGGCTGTATATATATAATGGTATGCTGGGATATATATATATATATATATATATATATATATAACAATTAGCTGGGCTGTATATATAATTCACTTTTACAAAAAAAATCCACACTTTCTGATTTTTCATTCTTTGCCAGATTTGTATGTAAATGCGATGACTGTCGGACGGGAGGATGAAACATGTTTTACTGTGAAGGTGAGTATGAGTGTAGCCAGGAACATTGTGGTAAGATAAAAAAAAAACGTGGGACTCGTGTTGCCCTCTCCCCTGTGATTTGCCCATTTGTGTTTTCTGTACAGTGGTACTTTGGTTTAAGAGTAACTTGGATTGAGAGCATTTTGCTTGGATTAAGAGCTCACAGTTTTTCAAAATTGTAACTTGGTTTGGGTACTGGGAAGGAGGGGAAGCGGGGGAGGGTCATGGTCTGCATAGCGGGGTCTACAGCACTGTACTCTGACCCAGAAAGTATCCCTCACCTTTTAAATCAAAGCAGAGCCGCTGCTTCAGGCTGGGGCTTGCATCAGGGGACAGGACTGTGGCAGTAATCTCTCCATAGCTGTAACCCCTCTCTCCCCAGACAGAGAGCACTGCTATACTGTGCTCATATATGTCCTGCTCATTCCTTCATGCTCCCTGCAGTCTCTGCAGTAGTGGATTATAATAGGTCAGTTTTGGGCAATAGCCCGGCTCTCTGAGCTCCTGGGGGGCCCATGGACACCCAAAAAGACTGATACTTTTAGTGGTGTATTGTTTCCTGGCTACAGTTCTGCCATGATTTGCAAACAAATGTGGCTTCTCTACAGCAATTTTGCACAATTCAGGGCATCATGACATTTTCTATCATGTACTATGAACACCATGCAGTTACAGTGGGGTTGGGGAGCCCAGCCTTGGTGAACAGCCCGAGGCCTATGGTAAAGTTAATCCGCCTGAGTCTCTGTCAGCCCTTGTGTTTTCAATCCTCTCCATTCTTGCTATAATGTGCCTGCACTTACACTCAGCTATAACCACTGCTGTATAGAAAAGTTTCTGTCAGTGTCCTCCTGCACAGCTCTGTGATTCTCACTTTCTGATTGGTCCAGGCTGAACACACACCCCTTCCCCATTGCTGTCATGTGACCACACAGACCTCTGACAGCAGCCCTGCTTCTCTATTCTAGCCTGTTGTACTACGCTACTGCATTATGGGGATCTGCAGCTCCATCCTGTATCTACAAACTACTGCTGTGTTATCAGGTTTATGCAGTTACTATACATTATACTCCACATGTTGATTGCTATACTGTACAGTAACTTATAATATCACCTATTAAGCTGTTTATAAATGTTTGTTTTATCTGCTATACATGTTGCTCAAAATAGAAAATCATTATTTTTGGGGTGTGGAACCAATCATTGTTTTTTTGTTGGAAAATTTGCTTTGATTTTAAAGTGGATTTGGATTACAAGCACGGATATATATATATATATATATATATATATATATATATATATATATATATACATATATATATATATATATATATATATATATATATATATATATATATATATATATATATATATATAATTTTTTCCCCTATAGTATTGTTTTGTAACTACTTTAATGTCTCTATCTCTTTCACTTTAGTCTATGCAGGAGGCAGAAGATAACATTTACGCTAATGTCTAAGGAAAGAAGAACTTTTACAACTTACTATAAAACAATATACATTATATCCAGGAGGAGTGACAGATATCATACCTGGCAACCCTCCATAAAGGACTCACAGGAAGCAGGCCTGCTCTGGGCTCTGGGGGCTTGTTTGGGATAAATATTTATATAGGTCAGCTATTTATTCAGGGGGTCTCTGTATTATTTCAGGTGATCTGGGGGCTCTGTATTATTAGGGGTTTGGAGTTTATATTTTTACATGATGTGATCTGAAAAGGTCTGGGGTTTTCTCTTGGGAGGTTTATTCTGAGGTTGGTATTTATGGGGTCTGGTGTTTATCTAAGTAGGTTTTGGGGTCTATATTAAAGGGGTACTCCGGGGGGGATCTGAGCGGACTTGAAGCGGATCCCGCCTCTGTCACTGACTGGCTGAGCGGGCTTGAGTCAGACACCAGGAAGCGGTCAGACACTGGAGCGCCGCGATACAGGACCCGCTGCTGGAATGGGGAGTGAGTGGACGTTGTTTCCCTCAGCCACCTCCTCCCCGGCCAGATCCCAAAATAGCCCCTCCGCCGGAGTACCCCTTTAACTTATGGAGCCTGACCTGGCACTTCTATATGTATAGAGGATCTGGTCTGGGGTTCATAATTAGTTTTGGGGTCTGATCCGGAGACTGTATTCAATTAGAGAGTGTGGTCTGGTGTTCATACATATTCAGAGGGACTGGTCTGGTCTTCTGTATCTGCTTAGGAAGCCTGGAATGGTCTGGGGTATCAGTTTTGATTGTGATTTTAATATAGGCCACTTGTAATTTAAATGTAAAAGCTTGGGAGGTGAGTCCTATAGTGGATATACTGGTGAGGTATACCATTCTAACCTGAGCTGCAGAGTTATACTGCAATTCCGCATACGCTTTCCATGTCAAGATGCAGTACAGGTATATATGATTTGCACACACACATATATATATATATATATATATATATATATATATATATATCACTGCATTCTCATATATCTTCATTATTTTTCACAGCTGTAATAAAAGTTTCTTTAATAATCCCTCTGGTTGTCTTCTAGTCACTGATCTAATGTTTTATGAGTAATAGGTGGACAATTTTTCACTTCAATTGGAAACCTTATTTAATGAGAATATCTGGATTCAAACACCATGTTGTTCTTTGATTCTTAAAGGAGAAGCCCAGAAAAAATTTTATTCAAATATTATATTGCCCCCCAAAAGTTATACAAATCCCCAATATACACCTAATACGGGAAATGCCTATAAAGTGCTTTTTCCCTGCACTACTGCATCAAGGCTTCACTTCCTGGATAAAATGGTGATGTCACTTCCTGGATAAACATGGTGATGTCACTTCCTGGATAATATGGTGATGTCACTTCCTGGATAACATGGTGATGTCACGACCCGACTCCCAGAGCTGTGCGGGCTGTGGCTGGTGAAGAGCATGATGGCAGGGGGATGCTCAGTGTCCCTCCAATGCCCTGTGTCCCTCAGTGTCCACCTGCCATCATCCTCTCCAGCAGCCACAGCCTGCACAGCTCTGGATTAGGGTTCGAGTCCATCCGAACCCGATTGTTCGGCATTTGATTAGCGGTGGTTGCTGAACTTGGATAAAGCTCTAAGGTTGTCTGGAAAACATGGATACAGCCAATGACTATATCCATGTTTTCCACATAGCCTCAGGGCTTTATCCAAGTTCAGCAGCCACCGCTAATCAAATGCCGATTGTTCGGGTTCGGATGGACTCGACCCTGAACCCAAACCCGATTAGCTCATCTCTGATTCTAGGTTCTATACATATGATCTCTAGGTTCTATACATATGCATTAATGTTATTTTGCTCTAAGAATGTGTCTCTTCTGTAGTGAAGCCTCCACAGTTTTTGCTGTGACCAGATCCTGGGGTAGACTGTTCCACTGATCACTGTTCTCATGGTAAAGAAGGCTTGTTGCCTCCGGAGAGTGAACCTTTTTCTCTTCAGGAGGAGGCAGTGCCCCCTTGTCTTTTGAGGGGGTTTTACATAGAGATGAATAATAAAATTCTGACTTCCTGTCGTCACCACTAGAGGGCGCCTAAGAGCCCAATGCAAACTTTATGCAGCTAGTACCCTCTAATGGTGACGAGGGGAAGAATATATTTTATCATTTCTCTTTGGGGAGGATTTACACTTTTGCATTCCAGATGGATACTGCAAAAAAGGGAAAAAAAACAATGGGGGAGATTTATCAAACATGGTGTAAAGTGAAACAGGCTCAGTTGCCCCTAGCAACCAATCAGATTCCACCTTTCATTTTCCAAAGAGTCTGTGAGGAATGAAAGGTGGAACATAACTTTATTTTTATTTTTTAATGCCTACAAGCGGACATAAATTTGGCTGAAACCAACAACTGCTCCACGCTGCCATAGATTTCAGTGAAGGTGCACGGGCAGCCTTAGCTGAGCCTGGATTTATATGGAGCCAGACACATCAGCATTCATCCAGTGTGTCCGTGCGCTGGCAGGGGATAACTGAAAGTGATTCTGTCACCTCCTGACAGCCTACTGAGCCGGCAGCACCGCTGGATCAGTACAAGTATTCAGAAAAAATCTTCGCTCCCTGTGCCTGTGTTTTTATTTCCATAACATAAATAGATAAATACACCATGCTATTCTGTGACTCACCACCAGATGGCGCTTGTCACTCTCTTCTACATGTTTATAGTGATGTTCATGATCATATTTTTGGCTTTGAACTTTACACAATCTGGAACTGACTGTGGGTACGTTACGTCTTCTTTCTTACTCTCTGTCTATAGATAACAGTTTATTTTATCATAATCTCCGTTCATATTAACTTAACTATGTTTAGTGTTTGTCATTGATCCTAATGCAAAGCTTCTATACTGACATGTGACTTCCGCTGCAGATTCAATGACTGACAGAAAACATGTTGTGTGAATTCAGCCTTATAGACGTCCATAGCTAGAGGGGCTGGTGGGGAGGTGGCGGAGGTGGTGGCATCAGCAAGCCCACCTGCCATGGCCTGACAGGGCAGAAAAGTAAACATTATTTCCAAGTACAGGAAATTCTAACTATCACTTTTTACATTGGAATATACATTTCCAATAATTTGCCAATGTTTTTAGGCATAGTTGGTAAAATACAAACGCTTGGAGTGTGATTGCTTTCTGTTTGGAGTCATGACTATAAATATTACATATATCTCATTGGTAGTTATAGAGCTGCTGAATGTACAGAGGCTGAAAAGAGTTTGTAGAGGCTGAAATGCACAAGTGTCATTAATAATAATAATAATAATAATAATAATAATAATAGTGGTAGTATTAATAAAAGTAGTAGTAATAATAATAATAATAATAATAATAATAGTGGTAGTATTAATAAAAGTAGTAGTAATAATAATAATAATAATAATAATGGTAGTATTAATAAAAGTAGTAATAATAATAATAATAAGAGTGGTAGTATTAATAATAATAATAATAATAATAATAATAATAATAATAATAACAGCAATAATAGTAGTAGTCACAATAATAATAATCATAATAATAATAATAATCATCATCATAATAATAAGTAGTGTAGTAGTGGTGGTAGAGTAGTCGTAGTAGTAGTCACAATAATAATAATAATAATAATAATAATAATAAGTAGTGTAGTATTGGTGTAGTAGTAGTATAGTAGTAGTAGTCGTAGTCGTAGTAGTAGTAATAATAATAATAGATTTTAGGTCATTGATTATAGGCAGTAAATTCCCCATTTGCTATGAAGTAATATTAATAAATCCATGTAGACATTCTCTTTCACTGTCAGATCGTGTACTGGAGATCTCAAGATGAGGCTGGAAGGCACTGGCAGCAACAAGGCGTACTTTGCGGTTATCGTTCTGTCTCAGCTCTGGATGTGTAAGTAAAACACACAAATTGTAGTTGTTTCTTTTAGGTACAGGGGCAAAACTGAAGGCTCGTGGGCCCTGGTGCAAAGTCTGGTTCCACCTATGGGCATGGCCTGGACTGGTGTCAGAAAGTTATACAGATTTGTAATTTACTTCTGTTTAACAAATCTCCAGTCTTCCAGTACTTATCAGCTGCTGTATGTCCTGCAGGAAGTGGTGTATTCTTTCCAGTCTGACAGAGTGCTCTCTGCTGCCTCCTCTGTCCATGTCAGGAAGTGTCCCGAGCAGTAGCAAATCCCCATAGAAAACCTCTCCTGCTCTGGACAGTTCCTGACATGGACAGAAGTGGCAGCAGAGAGCACCGTGTTAGACTGGAGAGAATACACCACTTCCTGCAGGACATACAGCAGCTGATAAGTACTGGAAGACTGGAGATTTCTAAATAGAAGTAAATTACAAATCTCTGGCGCTTTCTGGCACCAGTATATTTGAAAAGAAAAAAAAAAGGTGAACAACCCCTTTAAACCCTATGTTCAACGCAAATTTTGTGGCTACATTGTAGATCTGACGTGTGCTCCTGCATGATGTCTCTCTCTCCAGGTCCCCGCTGTCAGGACACTCCGGAGGGCTACTCCATTGAGGTGCTGCCAAGTGTCACGGTGCAGGAGGGTCTCTGTGTAACCATCCCCTGTGCTTTTACTGCAAACTATAGGAAAACCTTTACAAATTCCACCGGATACTGGAAGAGTGATTATGACACCAACATGGCCTCTAGTGATACGTCCGTGCCGGTAGAAAAGGAGAATTTCCACCTTATAGGGAATCCGGATAATGGGGACTGTACCCTAAAAGTCACCGACGCCAGGAAACAAGACACCGGGACCTATTTCTTCAGATTTGTAGGCAATAAAGAGACTGATATTAAGTATAATTACTTATCACACAAGACCACCCTGCTGGTTACAGGTGAGTGCCCCCCACTTATCACACAGGACCACCCTGCTGGTTACAGGTGAGTGCCCCCCACTTATCACACAGGACCACCCTGCTAGTTATAGGTGCGTGCCCCCCACTTATCACACATGATGACCCTGCTGGTTACAGGTGAGTGCCCCCCACTTATCACACATGATGACCCTATATCACACATAATGACCATTATATTGATTTGTCATTTAACGTTATTTAAAAAAAAAAAAAAAAAAAAAAATATATATATATATATATATATATATATATATATATATATATATATATATATTTTATTTATTTTTTTTACATATACAGTGGTGCCTTGGATTACGAGCATAATTTGTTCGGTACCGCACTTGTAATCCAAATTTACTCTTATACCAAAGCAAATTTTCCTATAAGGAATAATTGAAATGTAGAAAATTGGTTCCCCAATACCGTACAGTATAGCAATCAGCATGTGGTGTATAATGTATAGTAACTGTATAACCCTGATTACACAGCAGCTGGATATGTGATATATAAGTTACTGTACAGTATAGCAGCATGTGGTATATAATGTATAGTAACTGTATAACCCTGATAACACAGCAGCTGGATATGTGATATATAAGTTACTGTACAGTATAGCAATCAGCATGTGGAGTATAATGTATAGTAACTGTATAACCCTGATAACACAGCAGCTGGATATGTGATATATAAGTTACTGTACAGTATAGCAGCATGTGGTGTATAATGTATAGTAACTGTATAACCCTGATAACACAGCAGCAGTTTGTAGATACAGGATGGAACTGCAGATCCCCATAATACAGTAGTGTAGTACAACAGGCTAGAATAGAGAGGCAGGGCTGCTGTCAGAGGTCTGTGTGGGGGAGGAGAAGCAATGGGGGAGGGGTGTGTGTTCAGCATGGACCAATCAGGAAGTGAGAATCACAGAGCTGTGCAGGAAGACAGTGACAGAAACCTCTCTATACAGCAGGGTGAATAGCCGAGTGTGAGTGCAGGCACATTATAGCAGCAGTGTGTATAGTTGAGTGTAAGTGCAGACACATTATAGCAGCAATGTGTATAGCTGAGTGTGAGTGCAGGCACATTATAGCAGCAGTGTGTATAGCTGAGTGTAAGTGCAGACACATTATAGCAGCAGTGTGTATAGTTGAGTGTAAGTGCAGACACATTATAGCAGCAGTGTGTATAGCTGAGTGTAAGTGCAGGCACATTATAGCAGCAGTGTGTATAGCTGAGTGTAAGTGCAGGCACATTATAGCAGCAGTGTGTTTAGCTGAGTGTGAGTGCAGGCACATTATTGCAGTAGTGTGTATAGCTGAGTGTAAGTGCAGGCACATTATAACAGAAAAGGAGAGGATGGGAAACCCAGGGACTGCATGGAGCATGAAGGAATGAGCAGGACAGATGTGGGCACAGTATAGCAGCACTCTCTGTCCGGGGAGAGAGGGGTTACAGCTATGGAGAGATTACCTCCACAGTCATGTCCCCTGATGCAAGCCCCAGCCTGAAGTGGATCTACTATGATTTGGAAGGTGAGGGAGACTTCCTGGGTCAGAGTACAGTGCTGTAGACCCCGCTATGCACACCATGCCCCTCCCCCACTCCCCCTCCCACCCAGTACAGGGAGCTCTTACACCAAATCAATACTCTTACACCAAGTAACAACTTTTTAAAAATGCGAGCTCTTAAACCAAAACGCTCAAACTAAGTTACTCTTAAACCAAGGTACCACTATATATATATATATATATATATATATATATATATATATATATATATTATTTTTTTTTTTATAAAGTAAAGTAATATAACGTTATTAAAGCAATGTTTTAGCAAAAAAATGTTTTTCCCTTAATCTTCGGAGTACCTCTTTAATTATTTAGTCTATTTTTTATGCCACAGATCTTACACAAAAACCTGAAATTTCCAATTTGAAGAATCTGAGAGTCGGTCAAAAGGTGACGCTGACATGTACCCCTCCCGGGAATTGTGATGGTACCAGACCCACAATCACATGGTGGAAGGACAATGTGGATGGGACGTGGGGGAAATCACCATCCATAACATTTACCCCATTACTAAGTGATGACAAGACGTCTGTATCCTGCGAGGTGAACTACCCGGCCGTCAAGTCTTCCACCCAGAAGACAGTCATCCTGGATGTACAGTGTAAGTGTTAGCATTGGGCTATGAATATGGGTTATGACTAATTCAAGAAAGGCTCAAAGGGACTTCTGCTTTATATTTGGAATTAAATACCAATATACTGACTATTATTAGATGATATATATTGATAGTTTGTGGTCTTTATTGTGTACATATTGATTAAGACTCTGCATATGAATTTAGCTGCATAGCGGATAAAGATCTGATCTCCCCCTCCCTTTCCCCCACATATATAGAGTGGTGCAGACTTGGCAAATTTTATGCAACAAGTTTTTACAGATACAACTTTGAAGGGGAACTTCGGCAAAATATATATATTCTTTTCAAATCATCTGGTGTCAGAAAGTTATGTAGATTTTTAATTTACTTCCATTTAAAAATCTTCAGCCTTTGAGTAGTTATCAGCTGCTGTATGTCCTGAGACAGCGCTCTCTGCTGCCACCTCTGTCCATGTCAGGAACTGTCCAGAGCAGGAGAGGTTTTCTATGGGGTTTTTCTACTGCTCTGGACAGTTCCTGACATGGACAGAGGTGGCAGCAGAGAGCACTGTGGATACTCTGTATCAAAAAATATCCTAAAGTAGACAGTGGTGTGTGTTGGTGCGGGAAGAATCCTGCGTGTTTAGTACAAAAATAGAACAGTTTACCGAAAAAAGTTGCCGGTAAACAGTACACTTAATACAGGTAGTGCAAATCTTGACAAAAGTGTTTGCTGACAGTAGAGTTAAACCATTGCTTAGTCGAAGTAGGTGCTGGTAGTAGTAAGTGCTTTGTAAAGAGAAGGAAAAGGAGAGGAGTTGCCAGAGGAGCCCTGCCCAATGTAAAATCTGTACTCTGGCGGAACTGAAGTGTAGATAAGAAGAAGTAAGTTATACTCCTACTCACGTTTAGACTATAGTCTGACCGCCTTCTGCCCCCTAGTTGCGTAGAACCCATCCTAGGTGGGTACCACGAGCGCCAGTCGTCGGTTATCTGGGTGTAGCAGATTCCAAGATTACCCAGTCATCCTGCACTGCGCAGTAGGATACATAGACCTATTCTGGTAGCTTTGTCCTACTGTGGTCAGCTCCTCTCGTATCAGAAGACTGCCCTGCACGGTTTTGAGAGGTTCCTGGCATGGGCTACGGTTATCCTAGGTGGCTTCTCTCCCCTACTTTGAGCTAAGCACTGCATAACTGTGGTAGCTGCTTACATAGAAAATAAAGTTTTTTGCTGCATCTGTGTCTCACGTCTGTAGGCTTAGGTCTCTAAACACTAACTAACTAACTCCCCCATTCATCTTACACTGAACTAACTCCTTCTACAGGGGCTACTGTATATCTAAACCCTCCTGTGAGTTGTGGGACTGAGTGTGGGTGAAAGAGAAGAAGAATAGGATAGGACAAGAAAGAAGAGTACCTGCAAGTGGTCAGCAGACAGCACATGGTACAAAACAATTAACCTTTTGGTTCTACAGCTGTGCACAGAAGACATAAGAAACAGTAGTGACACCTAGTGGGGAAAACAAGGTACTTCCTGTCCCGCTTGTTAACCTGAAAGAACGACTTACTAAGGTGCATACGACTGCACCCGTAGTGGGACACCAGGCCTTTGCAGCCTCTGCATTTAACATACAAGTTCCCTAAGTGTGGGATATTTAGATGTTTGTGACTGGTAGACTCATAGTAGTGCCATAGCGTTCTGTGTGATTCTGCAATCCTTGGGGGAGATTTATTATACCTTGTGCTGAGAGGCGGTAGAGCAGTTACTATAGCAACCAATCAGATCCCAGCTTTTATTTTTCAAAGACTTTTTATAAAATGAAAGCTGGGATCTGTTTGTTTGCTATGGTAACTGCTCCACTGTTTGATATGGACATTATCACTGTTCCCATGCGATCAAGCTGTAGTGGCGGTAAAGTTTAAGGTTAGCTCCCCTATAATTCTGCTAGTGATAATCACTTGGTAAGATGGAGCTGACTCTGCACACAGAACTAATTGCATCATAGACCATAGCGGTGGTAGCAGCACAAACTCATTCCTGCACACATGTCACAGACCTGTCTGTCTCCCTCACTGACTCCTCCCTCACTAACTTCCTGATATGCTCAGTAAAAAACTTACTGAAGTCACCATCCCCTGCTGTCCATATATGGTAAGGTTCCATCTCACAAGGGGAGTGGTTACAGACCAGACAGCAGTAAATTCCCAGCTAAAGTGTAGAGCAGGAACAGGAAGTTTGTTACATCATATACACACCATACAGTATGAACCGAGGCAGTGAAGACAATACAGAAAGCATGAAAGATCACAGAAAGCTAGTAAAATAAACATATTTATCAATATACGCTCATTTATCAGACAGCTGACAATGGGTGTCATCATCTGGAAACTCTGATAAAATGGCAAATAGAAAAGCTGGAAAAAAAATTCTGGTACAGGTGAAGTCAGTGGTCTGCGACCTGTTATCCCCACATTTTGGGGGCCACCACTCCTTTTAGCTGGGGGTCATAGATTTACACCACCTGGAGACCACAGCTTGTAGACCACCAGCTATGGGTCAGATAACAGGTTGTCAATGTATCTAGAATCATTCTGATATTTACAGACCGGGATGAGTTTTGGCCGCAGATTTTCCGTTCTGGGACTATATCCGCCATCTTTTAGACCTGCAGATCACTACATTATTATGTCTCTTTCGCTCCCAGCTGTTTTGAGGCCACATAAGTCAGGATTTACCGCTCTCATTTTTCAATGGATTGAAATGTTCTAGACAAAATTGGCCATTATCCATCTTCCTCCTCCTCCCAGGATCAGTAAAGCCTTTTGCTGGGCATTCGGCCATTTCACATTGCAGTGACATAAAGTCTAATGTATGCAGGCCGGCTAAACATAAATCCTCATTTTATTTTCCCCTACTGTATTTTCCCTTTAATTGTACTTTTTATAAATCAGTTCAGTCAAGTTTTAAGGATATGTTGACCTTTAAGCACAATTTACAGCTTATGCTCTAACAAATCTCAGTGGCTGTGTACATGCATTACATTACTTATCCTGTATTATACTCCAGAGCTGCACTCACTATTCTGCTGGTGGGGGTCACTGTGTACATGCATTACATTACTGATCCTGTGTTACATCCTGTATTATACTCCAGAGCTGCGCTCACTATTCTGCTGGTGAGATCACTGTGTACATACATTACATTACTGATCCTGAGTTACATCCTGTATTATACTCCAGAGCTGCACTCACTATTCTGCTGGTGGGGTCACTGTGTACATACATTACATTACTGATCCTGTGTTACATCCTGTATTATACTCCAGAGCTGCACTCACTATTCTGCTGGTGGGGTCACTGTGTACATGCATTACATTACTTATCCTGATATCCTGTATTATACTCCAGAGCTGCACTTACTATTCTGCTGGTGGAGTCATTGTATATTTAAATGACTGATCCTGTATTGAGGCTCAGTTTCATATTGTAAATTACAGAACTGTATTATCTATTGTGGTCTCAGTGTACTGTCCTGCTGATGGACAGACCAGGGCCAGGAGGGACCTCCAGATACTATCATGCAGTTATTATTGCTGTACAGCCATTACATGTCTCTCACTGCTTTATTTCAGATCCTCCGTGGATAGATATTTATATTGGTTCCTCAGGTAATTGGTCTCCTCTTTATGCATGGTGTTCTTACAGCTTATGTGTGATTACAGTGTTTGTGCTATATAATAACTCAAGGGGCTGAATTAGATTTATCAATCCCAATAGGGAGCATATTTTTCCCCAGTGGATCTTGCATGGCCTGTAAGTCTCCATACACCACAGCTGTCTGCACTATTCCTTCTGGTAGAGATTCTGGCCCATATTCTCTAGTCACCTTTGCAGGCTGATCAATGACTTGCATAGTTGCCAACAGTCCCGTTTTTGCCGGGATTGTCCCGATTCTGAGGAGACAGCCCCGGCAAAACCATGTCCCGGGTATGTCCCGGGAAGTTCCACGCCCGCCGCGAGAAGCCCCCCCCCCCCCCCTTCCAGCGCAAGTGCTGTCACTCAGGCAGAGCAGGGAGAGAAGTCACTGGGGGACTAGAGGAACCATACTGGTGAGGTAAGTATAGTTTTTTTTTGTTTTAAATACAGATGAACGGACAAGAGGATGCTGAAGGGGGTACTGGTATGACGATGAAGGGACAGGAGGAGGATGAAGGGGGAAGTAGTATAATGATGAAGGGGCAGGAGGATGAGAGGGGTAGTACTATGATGATGATGAAGGGGCAGGAGGATGAAGGGGTAGTAGTATGATGATAGAGGGGGAAGGAGGATTAGAGGGGTAATACTATGTTTATGGTAGGGCAGGAGAATGAAGGAGTAGTAGTATGATGATGGAGGGGCAGGAGGATGAAGGGGGTATTAGTATGATGATATGGGGTGCAGCTGCATCATATGGGTACAAACTACCAGTATGTACAGTCAGTCAGTAGAATGCTATTTCTGAGTCTCAGCCTGCTCTGAGTTGGGTGTGTAATATACTGGGCCCCTGACACTGGGGTGTGTAATATACTGAAGACCTAACACTGGGGTGTGTAATATACTGGGGACCTAATACTGGGGTGTGTAATATACGGGGGACCTGACACTGGAGTGTGTAATATACTGGGGGCCTAACACTGGGCTGTGTAATATGCGGGGGACCTGACACTGGGGTGTGTAATATACTGGGGACCTGACACTGGGGTGTGTAATATACTGGGGGCCTAATACTGGGGTGTGTAATATGCGGGGGACCTGACACTGGGGTGTGTAATATATTAGGGACCTAATACTGGGGTGTGTAATATACTGGGGACCTAATACTGGGGTGTGTAATATACTGGGGACCTAATACTGGGGTGTGTAATGCTCCTTTTGTGTTGTTCTGACTGTAAATACTAACTGGAAAATTTTAAACCCACACCCATAATAGGCCACACCCCACCGAGATCACACCCATAATAAGCCATGCCCCTTTTTAACGCTAAAGCGTCCCTGGAAAAAGTTTTCAAATTTTGGCAACTATGGACTTGCAAGGAGATTACCTTCAATTGGTGGCACCGGGTAGTCCGATCCCTTCCTTATGGTTGAGGACTGCTTTGTATATTTGCTTTCAATGGAGCTTGCATGGCCTATAAGACTCTGCACACCTTTTGACACTCTCTTTAGGGATAGGACGAATCTAACCTGCTGATAGCCCCCTATTGCATTCGGCCGGGCACTGAGGATGAAGATCGGTCTCCTACCTTCCTCCTTGGCGCCATTTCCGTGCACTTAGTAGTTTACTCCTCGGTCCGGTCAAATTATTAGGAGCACTGCTCCGCCCGCATTGCAAAGATCCAGCCTGTCCCCAGCCAGCCCGCTCCATTGATTATCATTAGAAGGGGCGGGCCGGATCTGCTAGGTCTTACTTTCTGAGGAGAAGGGTATATACCAGATTATTAATAATAACTTACAGGAGTGTGTGACATTGTGCGGCCACACCAGGAGCCACGGAGACCCTCAGACCTCCCAGTGCCCCCAGTATTCCCCCTTACTACTGATATTAGTTGTATTTATAATTTCATTTTTTCCTGCTTTTCCAGGAACAATAGGGAATCACACGGTGCTGCTGAATGAAGGGGATTCTGTGACCCTTAACTGTTCGGTGACCAGTAACCCTGCAGCTTTATTGACCTGGACGAGAGGAGAGAACACGGTGGTCAGCAGCGTGACGGGACAGGGTCTGGAGCTCTATCTGACAGACATAACATCCAGCGATATTAATACCTACAGCTGCTCTGCCTGGAATCCACACGGCGACACCAGTGACTTTGTTGATATCATTTTGCGAGGTAAGGTAATCTTAAAGGGGTAATTCTTTTAAATCAACTGGTCCCAGTAAGTGCCAGAAATTTGTAATTTACTTCTAAAAAATCCATTATTTATCAGCTGCTGTATGTCCTGCAGGAAGTGGTATATTCTCTCCAGTCTGACACAGTGCTCTCTGCTGCCACCTCTGTCCATGTCAGGAACTGACCGGAGCAGTAGCAAATCCCTATACAAAACCAGACTGGAAAGAATCCACTACTCCCTGCACAACATACAGCAGCTGATAAGAACTGGAACACAAGATTTTTTTTTATAGAAGTAAATTACAATTCTCTGGCACCAGTTTTGAAAGGATTTTTGGGGGGTGAGCTACAGTACCACTTTAAAAAATTCTGTGCACAACCCTGCTAGTGTGACTAGAACTAGTGTTGAGTGGATCTGTCAAACTGTCCTGGTTCGGCAACATTTTCTGAACCCGAACGCTCAACGATCAGCATTTGATTCCCCTCAGCTGCAGATGTTGGATGCCACCCCAGGGCTGCCAGGAACATACAGTAGCCTATGGCCCATAGCTCTATCCATGCTTTCCAGGATTCTCTACGGCGGCATCCAACTTCTGCAGCCGTGGAGAATCAAAGGCCAAGTGTTTAGCAAATTTAGCATAAAGCATTACTTACCTATCTATCCCACTTTTGAAACTACCAAAAATCTATTTTTTTTTTTTTTTTGGGGGGGGGGGGGGGGTTGTTCTGTATTGTGTTTCTGTACTTCCTGGTTGAGCAGTCCCCAGAAGGCAGTACTGGTTCCAGAATGCAATGCTTTCCCTCAGCTGTTCATCACAGTCCACAGTCCTTGCAGCAGCTGCTTCTGGCCGGTCAGAGATGGTGAATCACTCAGGGGATTGGGGGAATCAAGCCCCGCCTCCTGTGACATCACGCCCTGCCCCCTGTCTGTATCATCAGCCTGTGCTCAGCAAACACACACAATGTGAGACAGAAGCATGGAAGATTTGTCTCCTAAGGTGGGAGAGCAGTGGGAGCAGGAGACAATGTGAATTGACACAGAGGCCATTTTTCTTTACTTCCTGGATTTCTATCAGCTACCAGTGTGGCAGAACCGTACAGATACGGTAATACATTGTATACACACATCTATATAACTTTTAATGTACTTTTAATAGAAAATGTTTTCCTTATGTGGAGTTCCCCTTTAACAAACTGAATGGGGATGCAAGGTAAAGGGGATGGAACTAGACACAGAAAGGTGTAAGTAATATCTGTACTGATCCGACCCCATGATGTTCAAGATCTATATATAAAAATATGGATCAAACAGTCAAAAACCTTATGAACGCTTATAAGCCCGGAAGGGGTGTGTTGCATCTTGTTAACTATGTTGGGATTTGACCTCAATATTTTTACTGCCATTTTGTTACAGCTAAAAACGAAGATTCGGATGACAAGCTCACCCTGGGTAAGAGTGATTTATTTACCTATATATAGATACTACTACAGTATATGTGCTGAGCTTCAAGCAATTGCTATATCATAGAGACCCCATTGCTTCTTAGGTTCTTAGGACATTGAAGTAATGACCACCAGCACTTAAAGAGGACGTACCATCAGGTATATCCTCTTTAATCTGACCCAGGGATAGAACAGCGCCATCACGGGCAAGGCGGTGCCACAGTCCATTTTTTGAGCCGCGGCAGTGTAAGGCGCCGTTCTATCCACAGGTACCGGGTCTGAGCTGAAGCACACGAGGCCGGAGGGAACTCCCTCCCACTGGGGGGGGGGGGGCGGCCGGCCCCCTGTGCTTCAGCTCAGACCCAGTACCTGTGGATAGAACGGCGCCTTTCACCGCCGCGGCTCAAAAAAACGGACCGTGGCACCGCCTTGCCCGAGACGGCGCTGTTCTATCCCTGGGTCAGATTAAAGAGGATATACCTGATGGTACATCCTCTTTAAAGGAGTTGTTCACCAAAAGATTCCCCCCCACCACCCCCCCCCCCACAAATCAATTGGTGCCAGAAAGTGCCAGAGATGAGTAATTTACTTCTATTAAAAAAGTCTTATCAGCTGCTGTATATCCTACAGGAAGTGATCCAGTCTGAAGGGCAGGAGAGGTTTTGCTGCTGCTCTGGACAGTTCCTGACATGGACAGAGGTGGCAGCAGAGAGCACTGTGTCAGACTGGAAAGAATACACCACTTCCTACACAACATACAGTAACTAAATTACAAATCTCTGGCACTAGCTAAAAATTAGGGGCAAACAACCCCTTTAACAGTTCCTTTATTTCCCCCAAAGAATCTATAACTTTATTTTTAAATATATTTTTATACTTGGCTAGCTGATTAAGAATATCTATTGTTACCATTACCAAAGTTCTTTGAGAGTTAGAGTTAGAGGGGGTAACTTCAATAAGCAAGAAAATGGAGCTGGAAGACCCAACAGTGTCATGTAAAAAGTAGACAGCCATTTATTGTCACTTAAAACTGTGTAATACTCCATTTGTCCTGCTGGGGCACTGTTTGAAAATGAAACACTTGTCTTTGAGTTACTTTGCTGATCTCAGGAGGTCCTAACTAAAAGGAATAGGGGTCTTATAACCTCTAAAAGTATGTGCACTAGGTAAATTGATGTGTTTCCATTACAGAAACAGCTACAGCTCCAGATGTGGTGACCTCTATATCCCCGCAGTGCGGTAAATAATTTTTTATTGTCGATATAATATGTTGGGTCCCCATACACTGGATGAATACAATAGCACCCCATGAACTGGGTAGTATTCATAGTGGTGGGACAATGGGCTTGTGCTTATACACAGAACCTAAGGGTGGTATTACATGGGCCGATGGGGGCCCGATAATACCTGTAAACGTTTACTGGGCCTATTACACAGCCTGATAATCATTTAACAAGGGCTGCAAGGACATCGTTACCGATGTCCTTGCAGCCCTTGTTTAAACTACATACATTACCTATCCACGTTCCAGGGCTGCTTCTGCGGTCCGCTTCTCCACAGGTCCCGCGCGCTCTAGCTTCAGAGCGACCTGTCAGCTGACAGGCCGCTCAGCCAATCACAGGCCGGGACCGCCACGCCAGCAGCCCTGGAGCGTGGATAGGTAATGTATATCGTCAGTCACTGGCTGCGCACCGCTATTACACGTAGTGGTGCGCGGTCGGCGCCCGACGAAGATAGGTCAGAACCTATATCAACGATCAGGCGATGATCATTGTCATCGGCTGATCGTTGTATTTATTACATGGATCGATAATCGGCCGAATCGGGCCGATTCAGCCGATTATCGTTCCGTGTAATAGTACCCTAAAGCAAGGACATGTAATCTAAGCTGCAGTGTAAAGCATGGGGGATGGACAGAGGTAGGTAAGAGGGTGTAACACCCTGGGCCACTGGAATGAAGTACATCTGGGAAACCAATAGACTCCACTGAACACTCTAACTGGGATGGAGTCATGGATCTCAGCTCTGGGGGCAGTTGGAGATGGGCTTGTCGCTCTTCCTCCCCTCCATAGACAGCACAAGGGACGTCGCTTCTTATTGGTATGCTCTTGGTCACGCTGGTTTTCTGCATATGGAGATGTAAATACAGATCCTTTCTATCTAAGGTCCTAGGGACGTGGACTTAGCCATTCTAGGAGCTTTCATAGCTGGGAACCTCTTGATCCTCTCCTTGATCGCCTTGGCTCTTCTCTGCTTTGTTAGGAGAAACATGAAGAAAAGACGAGAAGGTAGAGCCTTAGATGTGTGACTGTCATACCTAACAACCTATGTACTATATGTATAGTAGCCAGTATGTAAATAATGCTTAAAGGAGAAGTCCAGCGAAATGTTTTATAAAAGTATTGTATTGCCCCTCCCAAAAGTTATACAAATCCCCAATATACACTTATTAGGGGAAATGCTTATGTGCTTTTTTCCCAGCACTTACTACTGCATCAAGGCTTCACTTCCTGCATAACATGGTGTTGTCACTTCCTGGATAACATGGCGATGTCACTTCCTGGATAACATGGCGATGTCACTTCCTGGATGACATGGTGATGTCACTTCCTGGATAACATGGTGATGTCACTTCCTGGATAACATGGTGATGTCACTTCCTGGATAACATGGGGATGTCACTTCCTGGATAACATGGGGATGTCACTTCCTGGATAACATGGGGATGTCACTTCCTGGATAACATGGGGATGTCACGACCCGACTCTCAGAGCTGTGCGGGCTTTGGCTGCTGGAGAGGATGATGGCAGAGGGATGCTCATTGTCCCTCCAGTGCCCTGTGTCCCTCATGTCCCTCTGCCATCATCCTTTCCAGCAGCCACAGCCCGGACAGCTCTGGGAGTCGGGTCGTGACATACCCATGTTATCCAGGAAGTGACATCACCATGTTATCCAGGAAGTGACTTTGCCATGTTATCCAGGAAGTGACATCACCATGTTATCCAGGAAGTGACATCACCATGTTGTCCAGGAAGTGACATCTCAATGTTGTCCAGGAAGTGACATCACTATGTTATCCAGGAAGTGACATCACCATGTTATCCAGGAAGTGACATCACCATGTTATCCAGGAAGTGAAGCCTTGATGCAGTAGTAAGTGCAGGGAAAAAAACACTTTATGAGCATTTCCCGTAATAAGTGTATGTTGGGGATTTGTATAACTTTTTTTTTTTTTTTTTTTGGGGGGGGGGGGGGGGGGGGCAATACAATAATTAAAAAAAAAAAAAATTGCCGGATCATCACAGCAGCACAGAGTATTTCAGGAAGGAGTGTGTTGGCTTTGTGGGGAGCAGTGACCTGCTTTATATTGTGATGAGGTAAATAAGAACAGGTCTATATATACAGACTAGCAAACTAGTGGTAGAAGTAAGAGCCCCTATTAGTGGTAGAAGTAAGACCCCCCTATTAGTGGTAGAAGTAAGACCCCCTATTAGTGGTAGAAGTAAGAGCCCCTATTAGTGGTAGAAGTAAGACCCCCCCCCCCCCCCGCCTATTAGTGGTAGAAGTAAGACCCCCCTATTAGTGCTAGAAGTAAGACCCCCCCTATTAGTGGTAGAAGTAAGACCCCCCTATTAGTGGTAGAAGTAAGACCCCCTATTAGTGGTAGAAGTAAGACCCCCTATTAGTGGTAGAAGTAAGACCCCCCTATTAGTGGTAGAAGTAAGGCCCCCTATTAGTGGTAGAAGTAAGAGCCCCTATTAGTGGTAGAAGTAAGACCCCCTCCCCCCCTATTAGTGGTAGAAGTAAGACCCCCCTATTAGTGGTAGAAGTAAGAGCCCCTATTAGTGATAGAAGTAAGAGCCCCTATTAGTGGTAGAAGTAAGACCCCCCCCCTATTAGTGGTAGAAGTGAGACCCCCTATTAGTGGTAGAAGTAAGACCCCCCCCCCCCCCTATTAGTGGTAGAAGTAAGACCCCCTATTAGTGGTAGAAGTAAGACCCCCCCTATTAGTGGTAGAAGTAAGACCCCCTATTAGTAGATCAGGAAGGTGATACATTGCTGCAGGGAGATATAACCTGCACACCACTAATCCTGTATGTTTTTAGCCATCATACACAATGGGGAGGAGCTCCGTGCTCAGGGGACGGCCACTGCCTACAAGGTAGGTAATCATACATTATACTTACCTATATATGGATGCTATATACTGTAGAAGCTCTAACAGAATAAGGCGGCTTTAACCAATATTTGGATATATTATAAAAGTAGGAAATAGGAAATTAACAATGTCTTGGAATTAAAAAATTAATGGTGGAAAATAATGGATTAAATAGCAAAGCTCATTTTAGAGTATTAGATTTCTGCTCTGAGGTACAATTAATTTTTGAACACTTGATGTAGTAAAATTAAAGGGGTTCTCTGGTGAAAATCTTTTTCTTTAAGATCAAATGGTTTCAGAAAGTTATAGAGATTTGTAGATTACTTACATTTGAAAAATGCAAGTCTTCCAGTACTTATCAGCTGCTGTATGTCCTGCAGTGGTGTATTCTTTCCAGTCTGACACAGTGCTCTCTGCTGCCACCTCTGTCCAATTCAGGAACTGTCCAGAGCAGTTTAAAATCCTCATAGAAAACCTCTCCTGCTGTGGACAGTTCCTGATATGAACAGAGGTGGCAGCAGAGAGCACTGTGTCACTGGAAAGAATACAGCCCTTCCTGCAGGACATACAGCAGCTGATAAGTATGGGAAGACTGGAGATTTTTAAATAGAAGTAAATAACAAATCTATATACATTTCAAAAATCAGTTGATTTGAAAGAAAATAATTATCTTCGCTGGAGCACCCCTTTAAGTACTTATGGCTCAACGAGAAAGAGATTTATCAAACATGGTGTAAAGTGAAACTGACTCAGTTTCCCCTAGCAACCAATCAGATTCCACCTTTCATTCCTCACAGACTCTTTGGAAAATGAAAGGTGGAATCTGATTGGTTGCTAGGGGCAACTGAGCTAGTCTCACTTTACACCATGTTTAATAAATCTCCCCCATAGTGTGTGTGTGTATGTATATATATATATATATATATATATATCTTTGTTGTTTTCTTTCTTTGTAGAATCTCAATGAATAGAAAATCAAAATCATCCACAACATCAGCGCCTGCGAATAACAGTGATACAGAGAACGTCCTGCCCAGCCCAGAGAACGTCCTGCCCAGCCCAGAGATGACGTCCAGTGTATCACCGCTGAGTGGAATCGCTTCTCAGCCGAAAACCGCAGGATTAGGATCTATTATCGCATTAAAGGGACTTTCTACTAGAGAACCTGTGTGTCTGTGGGGGATTAGATTGCGAGCTCCTGGGGGCAGGGGCTGATGTGAGGGATGTTCATGTCATAGATTACAGATATGTTTGATAGATATTGTGTATTGTGATGTTGCCTGTAATCCTCATATACAGAACAGAAGTTATTTTTATAATGTTTACACCTTTACAGCTAATAAAATTAACATTTGTTCATTTCTGTGTGTAAAGGAGTTGTCTGTACCAGGAGCCGCCTTCCATTTACACTACTGGTTCCCTCAAATGGGTCACTTTTGGGCCCCTTTAGCACCTTGGGGCCCCATATTTGACCTAAACCTAAGTGCCCTCTATACCCCAGTAAGTAATGGGTGAGGGGTTTATAGTTAAGACAATGTCCAGAACATGGCCGCCATCTTAAAAGCCGCCATATTGGATCAGGTTTTCCCAATAGGAAGTTGGTCCTGTAGCGTATGAAAGACCGGGATGTTATCAGAAACCGATTGCTGCCACACAATTGCAATATCTCTTATGAATCAAAAGGTATTAACAACAGTTCTCTGTGATGCACAGCTATTTGATGTGTTCAATGTGTTGTCCACGGTGCTGAACACAAAGCAACTTTCCGTATTGATGACCATTCTGGTCTCTGATACACTACATGAGCTGCTTTCCTTTGGAAGGTCCATTCAATGCCACAAAGCGGAACCAGATGGTCTGTTCAATAACAGATGTTAACTAATACAAATGGATGCTGGAGAGATCACCTTGTGTCTGCTTGTTTTGCAGTACTTAAAGGGGAACTCCATCCAACAAAAAAATTCTTTCAAATCAACTGGTGTCAGAAAGTTATATAGATTTGATATTTACTTCTATTTAAAAATCTCCAGTCTTCCCGTACTTATCAGCTGCTGTATGTCCTGCAGGAAGTGGTGTATTCTTTCTAGTCTGACACTAGTAGCAAATGTCCATAAAAAAACTCTCCTGTTCTGGAGATTTTTAAATAGAAGTAAATTACAAATTTATATAACTTTCTGACACCAGTTGATTTGCCGGAGTTCCCCTTTAAGCGGATAAAAAATTACTGTTACTGATGATTATTATTATTATTATTATTTTTTATTTTTTTTTCCCCAGATATGTGAACCTGGCCTTAAATAAATTTCTTCTATTTCGTCTCATGATCAGATTTCGTTAGATCCGATGAAGTTTTAAGGTCAGATTTAGGGGTTCACAAACTTTCAATCACCGCTGTAAGTCACAGGGAGCTTTAAAATTTTGCCTAAAGCAACAAATTGTTACAAAAAACTTTGACAGTCTAAGATTCTTCTTCCCCACAATGTGACTATAAAGTTATAATCAGGAGATGATGATGTTGCGGTGTTAGGTGGCGTACAGCGAGATGCCGGAGCCGCCCCCGGGGGAGCTGTAAACCCTGCAGCTGTCGCTGTCATTTGGATTTGTTGGCAGCGAGTTTATGGATCAGATGAAGCTTTCATCTGCGGAATAACATGAACCTGACTGATTCCCGGCTGCACCCACGTGTGTAACTCCGAGCAGACTGCCTGCAGGATTAATATAACTCCTATCTGCCGCAGTCATGTGACCAGCCGCCCATGGAGGCATAGAAAGCAGTTAGCAGTCCCAACTATTGCCTGAGGGGCCCACAGGTACATGGCACATGGTAGGTAGGGGCCCTGTTACAGATTGGGCATTGTAGAACATGTCCTTAAAGAAGTTTTCCAGGATTACAGAGAGCGCCACTCTTGTCGCCAGGCTGTGTGGGGTATTGCAGCTCAATTCCATTGAAGGAGTTAATATAGTAACATAGTAACATAGTAAATAAGGTTGAAAGAAGACAAGAGTCCATCAGGTTCAACCTAGGAGAATCCTACTGTGTTGATCTAGGAAGGCGAAAAACCCCTATGGGGCAGAAGACAACCGCCCCACCACATGGAGAAACTCCCCCCCCCCCTCCCCCCCCTCCCCCCCCCCCCCCCCCCCCCCCCCGACTGCAATGGCAACCAGAACAATACCCGGATCAACGTATCACCAGAAATCTAATGCCCATAACTTGTTATATTATATTGTTCAAGAAAAGTATCAAGTCCTCCCTTGAACTTATTTAATGAATCGGCCATGACAACCTCATGTGGCAGAGAGTTCCACAGTCTTACCACTCGCACAGTAAAGAACCCGCGTCGATGCTGATGATGAAATCTTCTTTCCTCTAGACGTAGAGGATGCCCCTTGTCATTGTTACAGACCTAGGAGTAAAAAGACCACTACAAAGATCTCTGTACTGTCCATTCATATATTTGTACATTGTGATCAGATCGCCCCTAAGACGTCTTTTTTCTAGCGTAAATAACCCCAAGCTTGATAACCTGTCTTGGTACTGTAACCCACCCATTCCCTTAATGACCTTTGTTGCCCTCCTCTGCACCCGCTCCAGTTCACCTATGTCCTTCTTATATACCGGTGCCCAAAACTGTACACAGTATTCCATATGTGGTCTGACCAGTGATTTATAAAGAGGCAAAACTATGTTCTCATCTTTAGCATCTATACCTCTTTTGATGCACCCCATTATTTTATTAGCCTTGGCAGCTGCTGCCTGGCACTGATCACTAAAGTTGAGTTTACTGTCCACCAATACCCCCAGGTCCTTTTCGGAAGTACTTTTACCCAGTGTTTTATTATTTAGCACATAACTGTACTTATTATTTCTATGGCCCAAATGCATAACCTTACATTTATCCACATTAAACTTCATTTGCCATTTCTCCGCCCAAGCCTCTAGCTTCTCCAAATCCCTCTGTAATATGATATTATCCTCCTCTGTACTGATTACTTTACCCAGTTTAGTATCATCTGCAAAAATGGAGATTCTACTCTGTAGCCCCTCTACAAGATCATTAATAAAAATATTAAAAAGAAGTGGACCCAACACTGACCCCTGAGGTACCCCACTAGTAACTAAAACCCAATCTGAATATTTTCCATCAATGACCACCCTCTGTTTTCTATCACACAACCAGTTACTTACCCATTTGCATACGTTTTCCCCGAGTCCCAGCATCCTCATTTTGTAGACCAACCTTTCATGCGGCACAGTATCAAATGCCTTTGAAAAGTCCAGATACACAACATCCACAGCCTCCCCCAGGTCCAGTCTATAACTTACCTCTTCATAGAAGCCGATCAGATTAGTCTGACAGGACCGATCCCTCATAAATCCATGCTGGTGCAGCGTCATAAGATTATTTTCATTAAGATACTCTAGTATAGCATCTCTTACAATCCCCTCAAATACTTTACCTACTATAGATGTTAGACTTACGGGCCTGTAGTTTCCAGGATCACTCCTTGACCCCTTCTTGAATATCGGTACCACATTAGCTATGCGCCAGTCCTGTGGAACAATCCCTGTCGTAATAGAATCTTTAAATATTAGGAATAACGGTCTGTCCAACACAGTATTTAATTCTTGCAAAACTCTAGGATGGATACCTTCTGGGCCCGGTGACTTATGGATTTTAATGTTTTTAAGGCGTTTCCCCACTTCTTGTTGTGTTAGGCAGGTGAGATTTATGGGAGGATTAACATTATCCCTAGTCATGTCGTCTGTTATGGGATTCTCCTCTGTGAATACAGTAGAGAAGAATGTATTTAGTAGATTGGCCTTTTCCTCTTCCCCCTCCACCATTACACCCAGATTATTTTTGAGGGGACCAACATTTTCGGTTTTAAGTCTTTTGTTATTTATATAAGTGAAGAACATTTTGGGATTTGTTTTACTTTCTGTGGCTATCCTTCTTTCTGTTGCTATTTTTGCTTCTTTTATTTGCGTTTTACACATTCTATTCTTCAGTCTATAGTTGCTCAATGCTTCCCCACTACCTTCTTGTTTTAGTTGTCTGAATGCTTGTTTCTTATCATTTCTGGCACCCCTTACAGCTGAAGTTAACCACATTGGATTTCTCTTATTTCTACTACGTTTATTCCCATATGGTATGTGTAGTTCACACGATTTACCCAGGATGCTCTTAAATATGTCCCATTTCTCTTGTGTACTTTTATTTCTGAAGGCATTGTCCCAGTCTATGTTCCCAAGGTCCTCTCTTAGTTTTTGGAAATTAGCCTTCCTGAAATTTAATGTTTTTGTAGCCCCTCTACTAATAATTTTATTGAAGGATAATTGAAAACTTACTATGTTATGGTCACTATTACCTAGGTGACCCCCCACCTATATTTTTGATATTCTGTCGGGCCTATTGGTTAAGATCAGGTCCAGAAGGGCCCCCCCTCTTGTTGGTTCCTCTACTAGTTGGGAAAGGTAATTATCTTTTACTATTTCCAAAAACACGCTTCCCTTCCTGGAGCTGCAGGTTTCTGCTTTCCAGTTGATATTTGGGTAGTTAAAGTCCCCCATAATAATGACTTCCCCCTGCTTCGCTGCCACATCTATTTGTCTTATAAGAAGATTTTCTGATTTTTCCACTATACTTGGAGGTTTATAACTCACTCCTATAAGAATTTTATTATTCTTCGTCCCTCCCCTTATTTCTACCCAAAGAGACTCCACATTATCATCACATATATCCTCCCACAGAATAGGCTTAAAGCATGATTTAACATATAGACAGACCCCTCCCCCTTTCTTATTTTTACGGTCATTTCTGAATAGACTATAACCCAGGATATTAACAGCCCAGTCATAACTCTCATCCAGCCATGTCTCGCTTATCCCCACTATATCATATTTCTCTTCAACCATTATGAGTTCTAATTCCTCAGCTTTATTAGTGAGGCTTCGAGCATTAGTATACATACATTTAATATATTTGTCCATATTCCCTTTCCTCTTGTCACTAGTGACTGTTCTAACCCCTCCCGCCGCTCCACCCCCAGTTCCATAATCTAGGCCCAGCTCTCCATCTACTCTGTCTTCACTTACTATATTGTAGTTGCCCTCCCCCCCGGGCCCTAGTTTAAACACTCCTCCAACCTCTTAGCCATCTTCTCCCCCAGCACGGCTGCACCCTCCCCATTGAGATGCAGCCCGTCCCTACCGTACAGCCTGTAACCGACCGAGAAGTCGGCCCAGTTCTCCATGAACCCAAACCCCTCTATCCTACACCAGCTCTTGAGCCACTTATTTACCTCCCTAATCTCCCGCTGTCTCTCAGGTGTGGCTCGTGGTACAGGTAATATTTCAGAGAATATCACCTTGGAGGTCCTAGTTTTTAGCTTCCTGCCTAAGTCCCTGAAATCGTTTTTAAGGACCCGCCACCTACCTCTAACTTTATCATTGGTGCCAATGTGCACCATGACTGCTGGGTCATCGCCAGCCCCTCCCAGTAATCTGTCAGCCCGATCCGCGATGTGACGAACTCGAGCGCCAGGAAGGCAACACACTGTTCGACGATCCCGGTCTTTGTGACAGATTGCCCTGTCTGTCCCCCTAATAATTGAGTCCCCCACTACCAGTACCTGCCTGGCCTGCCCTGAACTCCTGTTTCCCACCTTACTGGAGCAGACACCCCCCTGGCTTTCAGAGGCAGTGTCCTGCTGCAGCAATGCCACCCCTGAATCAACATCCCCCTCATCCGCCAATTTGGCAAACTTGTTGGGGTGTGCCAGATCAGGACTGGCCTCCCTCACACTCTTCCCTCTACCCCTTTTTCTAACTGTGACCCAACTAGCTGCCTCTTCCTCCTGTACCTCCATGCTATCACTCTCTCCCCCATCTACCCCTTGGAGTGCTTGCTCAGTGAGCACCAGACCCCTTTCCAGTTTGCTAATGCATCTCAATCGTTGCAGCTGCTCATTTAGATCCAGGATCTGGGCTTCCAAACCAGCAACATGCACACATCTCCCACAATGGTATGCACCCTCGATCGGTTGATCAAGGATTGCATACATCGCACAAGATGTACATTGGGCCGCATTGTCAAACATGGCGCTCATTTATATGGGGATATTATGTATAAAGAAAGAAAAAACAAACAAGCAACAAAAGCAAACAATGTGTTCAAAAGTAAATAAACAATTTGTTTTCCTCTAAAACTCCCCAAATCTAAAGTCCCAGAATATTAAAGTCCCACACTTGAGACAAAAACACACTTCAGATCTAAAACTCGCACGCTCCAAAACTCGCTCACAATACAATATAAAAGCACTTAGCTTGCAGAGTTTGTTGCTTCTGGCTCCTGTGTTCACCTGAAGAAAAGGGGGGCGCTGTTTGAGCAAGAAATCAGCTGTGTCCTTCTAATTCTGGATAATCCCTTTAAGGACAAGGTTAAAACCACACAAACAATCATATAAGTGATATGTAACATTAAGCCCATAGCCTAGTATATTATAGAGGTAATCATTCTAATAAGAGGTATAAGCTCATGGGCCCCAATGCAAAATCAGTAATAAGGCCCCTTAACAATGATGATCAATGAGAACCTAGGTACTACAGTCATCTCTGCACCCCTATAGCTGGGCACTTCCATAGGAGGATAATATTCTGTATAGAGACGCCATGAATTGTCATAATACAAAACTGCAGGTCTCTAAAAAGAAAGGCTGAAATCTAAATGGTCACTATAGGCCACTGCTCCTCGGCACAAGGTTTGTACCATATATGTTGTCATACTAACTAAAAGTTACTAAATAGAAGTGCAGTGCTTTATTCTATAGACTAGACAGATATATTATACTTTATCATTGATCCACACTTCCAAAGTGTGCTAACCAGAAATCACCACTAGATGTCAGCATAACACCAGGTATTGTTTCCTGCGCCATAAAAGGTTGGAGGTCATTCCACCAGTTGTCCTGTAGATGTCAGTAGAGTATAAATGTGATATTCCCCTATTTCTCTGTATATACGGAAATATTCCAACTAATGCTTTGAAAAATCAATTATTCCTTCCAAGAAGGATATTTGTAAAGAGAGTCACAGTATCGGCATCAGCTTTATAAGCAGTCAGTTTATGTGGTCACTAGGGGGCGCTGACCCTCTGTGCACCCTGCACCCATGTGGTTCTGATGGGGTACAGCCAGTATATAAGATATATAAAACTGCTTATAATATTCCTATAACATTCCTCTATTGACTCTTGCAGAACACAATGGTCTTGGTGGGTCGGAGTGCAGGAAAATACAGGAGCCCTCTGGGTTAATCTATATTAATGTAAGTAATAAGCAGCAATATATGATAGATGAACTGGAGCATAAAACCCTCATAAATAACTAATACGTTACATGTACAACCCCATAGGTGATGGAAAGAAGTGTAAAGCCCGACCTGATCCTAGAGAGATGGAGGCTGTGGGTTTTGATGAATTTTGATAATAAAAAAAAAAGTGGGGAAAAAAAGACAAACATAAAATTTTAATATACAAGGGTTATTAGTATATAGAAGGGTTATTAGTATATAGAAGGGTAGTATATATAAGGGTTATCGGCATATAGAAGGGTTATTAGTATATAGAAGGGTAGAATATAAAAGGGTTATCGGTATATAGAAGGGTTATTAGTATATACAAGGGTTATTAGTATATGGAAGGGTAGTATATACAAGGGTTATTAGTATATACAAGGGTTATTAGTATAAAGCTGGAAAAGATAGCGACTGTTCAGTGTTAGCCCTGAAGCAGAGACTGTGTACCACCCGCCCCGGGCTTAGAGGGCAGAGACTGTGTACCACCAACCCCTGGCTTAGAGGGCAGAGACTGTGTACCACCCGCCCCGGGCTTAGAGGACAGAGACTGTGTACCACCCCACACCTGGCTTAGAGAATAGAGACTGTATACCTCCCTGCCCTTGGCTTAAAGGACAAAGATTAAGTTATAGAATTGTGGTGTCCCACCATGGGTGTTTCATGTTTCTTACACCTGTCGCAAAAGTTTCTTTCTCCAGGTTAAGTGGTGATGAAGGTATTTTATAATTTCGCCACAAAATGTCAGTGTTTTATTTGTAGGCTCTTATGTGTTGCACAACTGAAGCCAACAAAGTGTTATTGTTTTATGTGTACCATGTGATTTTGTTAACCTATGGGAGATGCTCTTCCTTTCTAGCCTGTCACTCTTTGTTTTATTCTTTGCACACATTCCTTTCCACCACTCACAGGGTCTCTTGCATAATCCCTGTAGGAACTTATGTGGTGGGAGGAGGTGTAGCGTCAGTCTTATCCAGATTCTCATGGGAGAAGGACACACAGAACAGACGTCCCTGCTGTAGCCAAGCCAGGGCCTGGCTTTGCCAGGACTCTTGTCCGGAACAAGTTCAGTTCAGTCTAGTTCAGACAGTGTGGGTGAGTTGAGTCTAAGAGACATGTGTATGCAGAAGCAACCAGAGACACTCAGTTCTTTCAGTCTATACACTCTATCTATTAATTAGTGCTAGAAACTACCAAGGGAGAAGAGTCAGGGAACATTCTAGCTCACGCCGTGAACTAGTCTAGAAAGTGCAGGGCAGTATCCTGATATACAGGAGGAGCTAGCCTCGACACTGTAGAGGAGAAGGTGGTCAGACTATAGTCTAAACACGGGTACAAGTGAACTTCTCATTCTGGCAGGGCGCAGTACTACATCGGGTTGGGACTCCATTGACAAACTACTCTCCTCTACACTGCTCTAGTCTGTTTCCAACTCTGTACAGTTGATTGTAGAGTAAGTATCTATATACACAGTATAGGTGTACGTAGAGTATATATATATATATATACACACAGTATATGTGTACGTAGAGTAGATATCTGTATATACAGTATAGGTGTACTTAGAGTATATATCTATATACACAATATATATGTATTTTTATATACATAATGTGCTGATGATAACACATTGAAATGTCTGTGAAATTTGTTAAGACCCCTGATGTGAGATTTGCAGGGGGTAAAGTCTCAGGAACGCTCTGTAACATTTCCTCATCTCATTACAGCAGAAACTTTGATATTCCTGATATTTGGCTTTCTGGCAGGTTGTGTCTGTAATTGCTGGTGCGGCCATTACGGGTTATGCCGCAGCCTCTAGGTAGAGACAAATGTGAGCCGCAGTGTTCCTGACCCCAAGCATCTCTTTACTAAAACCGGGGGTTTAGAAGGGACTAGGGCTCTTAAAAGGGTTATCCCACAAATCAAGTTCATATAAAAACTGCACAATTGGCTGTTACTGCAGACTGCCGGGGCCATGACAAATTTTGGACAGAGGAAGCGGGAGTTTGCACACGAAACAGCTGTAGCCTGTACACTGATCCTTCTCTTTCTGCCCTGAATGCGCGATTGCATGAATTGAAAATAAAAAGCAAACCGGAAGAAGCGCATCATCGCGTGAAACAATTTTAGTCTACCTGTGAGGACGTGTTTGCTCCCCACTCCCCCCTCCCTGCATGTATGAAGTGAACCTCTAAATAAACCGACCAGAAGACACATATGACTGGTCAGTGCCCGCTTCTTTTATCTCACCATATCCACATAACTACTATAATACTGCTGCCAATATGCAAGAATATAACTACTATAATTGAAGTAAGGCAGGTACAGAGGTCTGGCACTACCTGTATAAATCTTGATGAGTCTTGGGAAGCTGTCAGATTAGGCATACTCTACAGTGGTAAAGTGGCCGTACGGGGTGCTAGGCATGTAAAGAATACAGCAACGTTCCAAATAAGGAATGGAGAAATAAAATGCCGCACTCACCATCTCTTCTTGCAGGCTTTCACTTTATTTGTTGATCAGACAACACGCTGGGGAGGGGATTGTGCAGGGTGCAGGATGCATCTTCTAGCACAGGAGACGCGTTCTGTACCCATCCCCTCCCCAGCGTGTTGTCTGATCAACAAATAAAGTGAAAGCGTGCAAGAAGAGATGGTGAGTGCGGCATTTTATTTCTCCATTCATTATTTATAACTACTATAGTAGTGCCCCCTATATACTGGAATATAACTACTATTATACTGCTCCTATATACAAGAATATAACTTCGATAATACTGCTCCTATATACAAGAATATAACTACTATAATACTGCCCCTATATACAAGAATATAACTACTATAATACTGCTCCTATATACAAGAATATAACTACTATAATACTGCTCCTATATACAAAAATATAACTACTATAATACTGCTCCTATATACAAGAATACAACTACTATAATACTGCTCCTATATACAAGAATATAACTACTATAATACTGCTCCTATATACAAGAATATAACTACTATAATACTGCTCCTATATACAGGAATATAACTACTATAATACTGCTCCTATATACAAGAATATAACTACTATAATACTGCTCCTATATACAAGAATATACCTAATATAATACTGCTCCTATATACAAGAATATAACTACTATAATACTGCTCCTATATACAGGAATATGCCTACTATAATACTGCTCCTATATACAAGAATATAACTACTATAATACTGCTCCTATATACAAGAATATAACTACTATAATACTGCTCCTATATACAAGAATATAACTACTATAATACTGCTCCTATATACAGGAATATAACTACTATAATACTGCTCCTATATACAGGAATATAACTACTATAATACTGCCCCTATATACAAGAATATAACTACTATAATACTGCTCCTATATACAGGAATATGCCTACTATAATACTGCTCCTATATACAAGAATATAACTACTATAATACTGCTCCTATATACAAGAATATAACTACTATAATACTGCTCCTATTAACAAGAATATAACTACTATAATACCGCCCCTATATACAGGAACATAACTACTATAATACTGCTCCTATATACAGGAATATAACTACTATAATACCGCTCATATATACAGGGATATAACTACTATAATACTGCCTCTATATACAAGAATATAACTACTATAATACTGCCCCTATATACAGGAACATAACTACTATAATACTGCTCCTATATACAAGAATATAACTACTATAATACAGCTCCTATATACAAGAATATAACTACTATAATACTGCTCCTATATACAGGAATATAACTACTATAATACTGCCTCTATATACAAGTATATAACTACTATAATACTGCCTCTATATACAAGAATATAACTACTATAATACTGCCCCTATATACAGGAACATAACTACTATAATACTGCTCCTATATACAAGAATATAACTACTATAATACTGCTCCTATATACAAGAATATAACTACTATAATACTGCTCCTACATATAAGACTATAACTACTATAATACTGCTCCTATATACAAGAATATAACTACTATAATACTGCTCCTATATACAAGAATATAACTACTATAATACTGACCCTATATGCAGGGATATAACTACTATAATACTGCCCCTATATACAGGGATATAACTACTATAATACTGCTTCTATATACAGGGATATAACTACTATAATACTGCTCCTATATACAGGAACATAACTACTATAATACTGCTCCTATATACAGGAATATAACTACTATAATACTGCTCCTATATACAAGAATATAACTACTATAATACTGCTTCTCAGCACCTGGATACACAGATCCTCTCCCATATTATGAATAACCTAATGACCTTTAAGGTAACATTCTTTTCTCCCCCTTCCCCTGTGGTCTCCATTATTTCTCTATCTCTTTATTTCTTGTAGGTCTCATCATAACTCCCGATCCTCCCGTCCCCTGGATAACCTGCTGGAGAACGTCTTGGCTGAAATACTAAAGAATGTAAAGTTTTCTTACTATTTCTTCAGCCCAAAATTCTAAAAAATTTTATTTATTTTTTTTTTTGTGTGAAAAACTCTGCGGATTTAAAGGGAAGAAATTCAATGTAAAACTGTGATGTGAAAGGAATGATTGAAATACATTTGTAACAATGGAGAATGCTCCACGTGTGTCCAGAGAGAGAGAGCAAGGCACCAACTCTCTTCCTAAGGCCTACACTTTGGAATCGAAGTCCCCCCCATAGTGACCCAGCCTTCCCATGCATGGCTGCCCATACATTATTCCTCATGTTGTGAATCTTTTATTACTTCTTCCTCTGTGTTCCCTCATCAATATTCAAACCATCTGCTGTAAAATGCCACCTGATTGGGCCGAGGACCAGCGGGGGGTCAGGCCGGAGCAGAGCCGCTGAAAGGACACATTTTTCTCAATAACCCTGCGAGTGCCTGTCTCCTGCCGGCTTCTCTGGATTCACTCCGGCCCCCGGGGACCATTCCTTTTACATCTTTTTGTTTAAGGCAATTTATAAGAGGTGGATACATCCTAACCAAGCAGAACATAGGAAAGAGACATATTTATATTCGCCTACACCTGCTTCACTGCTAGGATGAAAAGAAGGAAAGTCGCAGATTAAAAGATTCTCCATGAAACACGAGATTTGAAGCCCGTGGCTGATAATTCACTGACCGTCGTCTTTTCCCAACTGGGAATAAAGGGGTTGTGAAGGTATAAAAGAGAATCAATAAAATTCTATGACTACATAGAGGAGAATAACTATGGTAGGATGGAGGAGCGGCGGCTCTTTTTCCAGTTTTGTGTTAAGCTGAATGGTGAGGCCCACTGGTGCTGATATGGTAACATACTGTTAAAGGACCAATGGAGCAAGGCCTTATACCTGCCGTGGAAAAGTCATTCCAAATATGTATCTATATATCTCCAGAGGGTGAAGTTATTCCCTGCTGAGTCAGTCTCTGTTTCTTCTTCTACTACTTGTGCAGCTGCACGTTCAGGGCTCAGTGGGTGTTCTCCACAAAGCTGCTATCTCTTATGTAATTCCTCTCCTTGTCCTAGTGTCTGCTTTCCACATGCTTATTAAATACAGCTATGAAGACTTCTCAGGAATATATATATATATAATATATATAAATAATTTTAAAGGGGTATTCCTGCTTGCTCTGCTACACTGTGCTGCGGCTACAATGCTAATGACACAGGTTGCTTCCCCAAGTCTAATATCTATTCTAATGTATTAATATATTTATTAAAGGAGGCTCAGCATGTAGCAGCACTAGCGATAGTGCGTCTGGTCCAGGGCTTGTGCTGCCCAGCAGTTCCCAATACAGCCACTGGGGGCAGCAGAGAGACAGTGTTACTCCTTCCTGCTGCTAAACAATGTAAAAATTTGAGATGTGCGAACCGAACATCACAAACCGAGATTTCATACGAAATTGCTTCATTACCGGACCAATTTTTTCTTTTTGCTGGTAACCAGTTTGTAAAGATGGCAGCCCCACAATTTGATACACATAAGAAAAAAAAGAGCCTATGCTTACATGTCTGTGCTTTCCTGATGTCTTTCTATGGCTCTCTGGTGTTCCCCACCAAATAGTTTTGTGTATTTTTTTTTTTATAACATGTTTTTGTTCCAATGTTTCTACATTAGAATGAAAACATGCTGTGATAAGTAAATATACACAAAACAAGAAAGAAAGCAAGAAAGCAATAGACACGATCCCTGTGTATGCCGACTGTTTTCTATCCTGCAGCTTGTATGCTGTATATTTACTTCTTACAGAATGTTTTAATTTCATTGTGGCTGTTTTTCGTTTCCAATAGCAACATTGGAACAAAACCCTTCTTTTACAACTCAATATACACAAAACAAGCTGGCGGGGTAGAAAGCAATCGACTTACACAGGGGACACATCGATGCAACGCTAGCATACAGAAAACTAACTGTATGCAACTGCTTAATCTCCTAAAACCTACCAAATGGAACGTCTAAAAAGTTTACATTTTCTTTAAAGGGGTTATTCAGCGCTACAAAAACATGGCCACTTTTCCCCCTCTCTTTCAGTTCTCCAGTTCAAGTGTGGTTTGCAGTGAAGCTCCATTTACTTCAATGGAACTGAGTTCCAAACCCCATCCAATCTGGAGACAAGAGAGGGGAAAAAGTGGCCATGTTTTGTAACGCTGGATAACCCCTTTAATAAAGTTATTTTACATAATGATACAACTTTATCAAAGAAATTCTTTGTATTAAGCAGCCGATGAACTAACCAATTAGGGTTGAATAAAAACTGTGTACACAAATAATAGGATATCTTGAAGCCTACTCGCAGAGTTGCTTTGTAGCTTACTTTAGATTTGTTGTGACTAAAATGGCCATATCAATAGAAGAGCCTACATGCCGCCCGAAGGGGTAAAAATTACTGGTTTTGGCCACTATGATGATGAATATTATTAAAGCTATCGGTTTACTGGTGTGTAACTTGGTAGGTTTGTCATTAAGAAGTGTAAGAAGGTAAGAAACATGACAATTGGGTCATCTGTAACCATTACCCTATTGGTTGTCTAGTATAGGACCTTTCCATTGGTCCTTTAAGAACTCCATACAAACTGGAGAGCAGTGGCAGCTGTGGCACCATCCTATTATTATCTAATGTCTACTGAGTAGGGGATTGTCCATTGTGTATGATGACCTCCCGGTCCATGGTACAAGGGTCTGATCTTAAATACCTGGCTAAAATCTAGTAGGCTGAGGACAATATGGCAATTTTATGGCCTTACCCTTATATATTTTAAACTTAGATCCTAAGGATTTCTAGTTATGAGAAGGAGTGCAATTGATTCTAATCCATCTTGGATTCGAGTTGGTCTGCACATATATTCTACATTATATACAAAAAGTTGGTCTTGTGAGTCAAATCAAGTGGAACTATCCCAGGATGGATTATAACAAAGGCGCATGGAGCACATGCCTTGGATCCTCCTCCACCTTGGGTACCATCCATGATGGCCGTTTGGTAATCCTACTTAGCCAAAAAAACAATTGTAGAGCTTGGTTTTGGTTGTCATCATAATTTCCATAGACTACGCAGAAACTACAAAGGCGATGAACAACCAATTCTAATACTTTAAACAGTGAGTCCACTCCAAAAGAACACCTCTTTGAGAAGACCACCCCTAATCCAGGGTAGGTTTTCTGTGACAGATTTACTATTCCACCAAATAGTATTCATAATGGCCACCTTAGTTAAGAAGACCATCTCTCTAGAAGACCACCTCTCTAGAGAGAACCACTTTTCAATGCAACTTGAGTTATGATGTCAAGAGGTTTCATATGGTTATAAATGGTGGGATGGTCAGATGAAGTTGGGTTGGATTCCTCACCAGATACTTTCATTAACCTTAATCCGGCCTCATCTTTCTTACAAGACAAAAATGTTATAAGAAGACAAACTTCACTGGAGGAACTAGTGGGAAGAATTGGTGGAGGTTATGGAGACACCATTGATATGTGAGAACCTTATATATATGGTAGCTGAAGGCAACGTGATGACACCTCCAGAATACAGCTTGGTCACCACTTGCCAGGCACTGCTGGTTGTAGCATAATATCCTCCATTAACCAAAATGCGTCAGCAAATTTGTAGGCCGCAATGCAGCGAATTCAAGTGATGGATCCGCTCTAAAAATATCTGAAGCTTTAAGGTGCTCTCAGGTTTGATCCCCCCTCGTAATGATAAAGAGTCAGGAGGAATGGGACTATGAAGAAAAGTCAGGTGTAATAAATCACAAATACTCCGGGATCCCAGGGGAGGCAGGCAGGTGAGAGCTCCGCAGCAAGATAGTGGAATCCAGTTAATGGATCAGAGTGCTCCATACAGGACGCGTAGACACAATATAGCAGCACTTATCTACATCAGCAGCACTCGCCTTCCTCTAGGTTACCCTTGCATGACTGACCTGGGCTGCAGCAAGGATTGCAGAAGAATCAGGCTGTCAGCAGCGGGAACAAGAACTCAAGTGACAGGAAGGAAAAAGCTTCACTGTGCACAACCTTGAGGAAGAGGACAAAGTTGTTTGTAACGAAGCCTCCTCTCGTCTGCTGCGGGGCATGGGAATGTGCCGGATTGATGTCTGGCTGTCTTCAGAAACGCTCAGATTCTGAGGGAAAAAAAGACAAATATGAATGTAGAAGGTGAAGGCTGCAAAGTATCCAGGATTGGCGCATGGTGTGGGGTGCTAAACAGGTCTGGTCTGCTGTGAGTGTCTGATAGGTGGTGGGTTATCACTAGGGTGTCCAGTATAAGTGAACACTTCAATACATCTCCACTGTCTATGGCAGGTTCAGTCCATGTATCCTATAGAATCTAATAGGGAATGATCAATCCATACAGTCCTTTCCACGTCTTCGAGTCATCTCTGGACCTGAGGAGGCCTGGACTCCATAGGCTTGCCAAGGAGCCACGTGGTGTCTTCTGTAAGGTGTGCGGTGCGGCCTCCTTGGACTTGTTTCTCCAGCACATCATCACATTGAGATGTGGTCACCACGTTGATCTCTTCGTCATGTTCCTCATTGCTGAACAGTGTCTGCAGTGTGGCCCTCGGGGTATTATCCTTCTGATCACTTCTATTAGGGGCCATGAAAGGGGGAACTTAGTGTATAATGGCTTGGTAGGTCCTAGTAACATCCACATGATGCCAGGACACAAGGTCTCCAACAGAACATTGCCCATCACACTGCCCCCGCCATCTTGTCCTCTTCCCACAGTTTATATCTTGGTGCCATCTCTTCCCCAGGTAAGTGACGCACATGCACCCGGCCGTCCACATGATGCATCAGACCAGACACCTTCTTCCATTGCTTGTGTGTCCATCATAGACACAGTAGACACTTTCAGTGGTGGAGAGGGACCATGGACGCCCTGACTGCGAGCTGTGATGTCCTGTGTGCTCTGACTTCTTTCTATCACAGCCAACAGGAATGTTTTCAGCAGTGTCCTTTGTGGTATTGGACCAGACACCCCATATGGCCCAATTCTACGTCCATGTAAGTTATGGAGACAGCTAGGCCAGTCATATACTGTACTTAGATAGAGATGGAGCCACATGCATGCAAGGTGACTTGTAATGGAAACCTATAACATCCCCAATGTGGAGGGCTGATGCCCCTTTAAAATCCAGCATGGCTCCCTCCATGTTAGAAAAATCATCTCTATGTCCATATGTTATAGGGATAAGAACTAGAGCTCTCCCATAAGACCACCAAGTTGTGTGACAAATCGTGTGAAGCTCTATGGGCAGGCGACATCTCCCGGGACATAAATAATTAAAGCCGCTCTAGAATGACATCTATCCCCCTCTCTAAATACGCCAATCCATCACTTATTGTCAAAATAGTCCAAAGGCCATTGCGGTGGACGTTGCGTGCAGCAGCTTCTGGGAGCGCAATGTGATACCATGGGAAGGTTTAAAGATCTTCGCCTAAATCAATAGTTTCAAATAACATCAGAAAAACCAGGTCACGTCTGACGGGCGAGGCGAGCTGAAACCCGGCGTGACACTGGACAGAGGGTGATGCCAAAGCACCTCTAAGAGAATGATAAAATTCAATAAAAATAATAATATTGTTCATTCACTAAATAGTTTAGTTCTTATTTGTATCCGATTCTGAGATTATTATTATTATTATTATTATTATTATTATTATTATTATTAATAAATTTACATCAATATTTATTATTCGTATTTATAAATAATAAAGTGGCAATCATAACAATAAATTATTTACCATCTAATGATAATTGATTTTTATATCACGTTTTGGCCAGAGTTCTATCTATAAGTTCCTGGTCCCCAATGTGATATGTGTATTGGGGCCCCCACCTCCCATGTGACAATCTACTCAGGCGTAACGGGAGTATAAAGCATGGGGGAGAGATGAGGCTCTGATGATACAGTATGTGGATTTTAGATTACCTTGGCCTCCAACAGACAATGTGGATAAGATGTAGTCACCAATCACAGGTTCTGGCTCCTATAGATAACTGATCCCTGTATTAGAAGAGAGTGGAGCTGCAGTGTAAAGCATGGAGATGTATGCCAGACCACCAAAACTCCTATATACAGTGCAATTAAAGGCGTACTCCAATGAAAATCTTTTTCTTTCAAATTAACTGTTTTCAGAAAATTATACAGATTTGTAATTCAGTTCTATTTTAAAATCTCAAGTCTTCCAGTACTTATCAGCTGGTGTATGTCCTGCAGGAAGTGGTGGATTCTTTCCAGTCTGACACTGCTCTCTGCCGCCACCTCTGTCCATGTCAGGAACTGTCCAGAGCAGGAGGGGTTTTCTATGGGGATTTGCTTCTGCTCTGGACAGTTCCTGTCATAAACAGAGGTGGCAGCAGAGAACACTGTGTCAGGCTGGAAAGAATACACCAATTCCTGCAGGACATACAGCAGCTGATAAGTATGTGAAGGCTAGAGATCTTTAAATAGAAGTAAATTACAAATCTATATAACTTTCTGAAACCCACCACAGAAAGAAATGAAAAGTCTTGGCTCTACCTCCGTATGTATCCGCAAGGTGCAAACCTAGAGGAAGGTGAGAGCCGTCCCCGGGATCGGTGACTGATGAGATCTGTATATAAGTAAAATGCCTGGTCGTCAGTGAGGAGCGGTAATTCATTGGCCGTTCTTCTCTTGTTTATGAGGATTGGCCCCCGTCCAGGTGGAGGAGTCACGGGTGAGAAGTGTACGCGGCAGCGGGTGCGGTATAATTTAAGGCCGGGGCTGGCGGCTGAAGGTCACTTTCTATTACATAATTCGGCACTGACATTTTGCCTAATTGGTCTCCACAAATGGATCGGGAACATTAGCAGGAATTGATTGGAAACCTGAGATAATTGCCGGGATTAATCCCAAGCCGTGGCCCCTTATTACATAGAACAACAGCAGCTCAGTCAGTGGGGGGAGGGGTGGTTTTAATATATTTAATTTTTTAAATACTTTTTTATTAGTGTGTTTTGTGCTCAGATAATAATATGTCAGTAAGAGTTCTAGGATACTATTATTAGCCGCACCAGAGTGAACGTACATCACAGCACTACCGCTATCTGGGCGCTTATAGGAGAGAGGAGCTTGGATGGCGCTGCACGTTCTATCATATGACGTACTAATAATAGGACTACACAGCTCCAAAGTCACCGAACAGTGCCCAAATAACAGTGCCATGTATTACCATGTCACAGTGTTATACAGTGCCCAAATAACAGTGTCATGTATTACCATGTCACAGTGTTATACAGCGCCAAACAGTGCCCAAATAACAATGCCATACAATACCATATCACAGTGTCATACAGTGCCTAACAGTGCCCAAATAACAGTGCCATACAATACCATGTCACAGTGTTATACAGCGCCAAACAGTGCCCAAATAACAGTGCCATACAATACCATATCACAGTGTCATACAGTGCCTAACAGTGCCCAAATAACAGTGCCATACAATACCATATCACAGTGTCATACAGCGCCAAACAGTGCCCGAATAACAGTGCCATACAATACCATATCACAGTGTTATACAGCGCCAAACAGTGCCCAAATAACAGTGCCATACAATACCATATCACAGTGTCATACAGCGCCAAACAGTGCCCGAATAACAGTGCCATACAATACCATATCACAGTGTCATACAGCGCCAAACAGTGCTAAACATAATGCAACACACTGTCCACATGACAGTTCCCTATAATACCATGTAACAGTGTCATACAGCGCCAAACAGTGCCCAAATAACAGTGCCATACAATACCATGTCACAGTGTTATACAGCCCCAAACAGTGCCCAAATAACAGTGCCCTATAATACCATGTAACAGTGTCATACAGTGCCAAACAGTGCCCAAATAACAGTGCCATACAATACCATGTCACAGTGTTATACAGCGCCAAACAGTGCCCAAATAACATTGTCATGTATTACCATGTCACAGTGTTATACAGAGCCCAAATAAGAGTGCCATACAATACCATATCACAGTGTTATACAGTGCCAAACAGTGCCCAAATAACAGTGCCATACAATACCATGTCACAGTGTCATACAGAGCCAAACAGTGCTAAACATAATGCAACACACTGTCCACATGACAGTTCCCTATAATACCATGTCACAGTGTTATACAGCGCCAAACAGTGCCCAAATAACAGTGCCATACAATACCATGTCACAGTGTTATACAGCGCCAAACAGTGCCCAAATAACAGTGTCATGTATTACCATGTCACAGTGTTATACAGAGCCCAAATAACAGTGCCATACAATACCATATCACAGTGTTATACAGTGCCAAACAGTGCCCAAATAACAGTGCCATACAATACCATATCACAGTGTCATACAGTGCCTAAGAGTGCCCAAATAACAGTGCCATACAATACCATGTCACAGTGTCATACAGTGCCTAACAGTGCTAAACATAATGCAACACACTGTCCACATGACAGTTCCCTATAATACCATGTAACAGTGTCATACAGTGCCAAACAGTGCCCGAATAACAGTGTCATATATTACCATGTCACAGTGTTATACAGCGCCAAACAGTGCCCGAATAACAATGCCATGAAACACACTGTCCACATGACAGTACCCTATAATACCATGTACAAGTGTCATAGAGCGCCAAACAGTGCCCAGACAAAGTGCTATACAATACCATGCCAAAATGAAAGTTTTATACAATAAACATACTACAGTGCAACCCAGTGCCCAAATAACAGTGCCATTCAATATTATGTAACATAAAGTCAGGTGCCAAACAGTGTCCAAATAACAGTGCCATACAATAAACACAAACAAATAGTGCCATTCAGTGTCATACATATAGTGCCAAACAGAGCCCAAATAAGGGTGTCATACAATAAAAATAATACAGTACAACACAGAGTCCAAATAGCAGTGTCATACAATACCATGTAACAGTGTCATACAATACCATGTAACAGTGTCATACAGCGCCAAACAGTGCCCAAATAGCAGTGTTATACAATGCCATGTCACAGTGTCATACAGGGCTAACAAATGTTTAACTATTTTAAAATCTTATAACAAGGGCTGTGCAAAACCGATAACACAGAACATTACAATGCCGAATAACAATGCTAAACAATGCCTAAATAACAGTATCATACAAAACAGTGTCAGCTTGTCAGCTCTAAGCACAGTGCAGAAATAACACTATCACGTAGTGTGTAACTCCCTCTGCCATACACTGTGCAAATAACAGAACAAGGCCTCAGCCAGATAAAATACTGCCATATAAAATCCCAGTAACCACATAGATCTAAAAGATTGTGCCATACCATATACAAAGTAAAAGTACCATACAGGGACGATTGACAGTACCATGCAGTGCTCAAAAAAACTGCACCCACAACCAAAGCACCATCCTAAAGCCAAAAAACGGTTCTCTAATAACAGCGGCATTCAATGCAGTATTAGGCTATGTTCACACTACGTAAAACTACGGCCGTAGTTTTGCGCTGTGGAACATAGCTTATCTTCAATGGGATCCCGGCCGGAGCGTACACACATCGTATACGCTCCGGCCGGGATCCCATACGCCGCCGCAAACAACTGACAAGTCAGTTTTCTGCGGGCCGGAATTCAGTGAATTCCGGCTGCAGAAAGCCCTGTCAGTTCACACAGTGAAGCGAGCGGCTACGGCTGCTCGCTTCACTGTGGGCTGTGGGAAGCTCTGATGCGGGCACGCGCTGATGCGCCCGCATCAGAGCACTGCGGCCAGAAGGATCATCCGGCTGGTACTTAAGTACCGGCCGAGATGATCCAGCCAGAGATCGGCCGTTCTGTGACCCAGCCGGGGTCACGCAAAGGCCGGTATCTTACGTAGTGTGAACATAGCCATATGCAGTACCATACAAGAACCTATATGCAGTGCCATACTGTGCCCAGATAACAGCTCACTGCAGTGTCCACATAACAGTGCCATACTGTGCCCAGATAAAAGAGCCAGTGCAGCGTCCATATAATAGTGCCATCCTGTGCCCAGATAACAGTTAAGTGCAGCATCCACATAACAGGGCCATACTGTGCCCAGATAACAGCTCAGTGCAGCATCAATATAACAGTGCCATACTGTGCCCAGATAACAGCTCAATGTAGAGTCCACATAACAGTGCCATACTGTGCCCAAATAACAGCTCAGTGCAGTGTCCACATAACAGTGCCATACTGTGCCCAGATAACAGCTCAATGTAGAGTCCACATAACAGTGCCATACTGTGCCCAGATAACAGTTGAGTGCAGTGTCCATATAACAGTGCCATCCTGTGCCCAGATAACAGCTCAGTGCAGTGTCCACATAACAGTGCCATACTGTGCCCAGATAAAAGAGCCAGTGCAGCGTTCACATAACAGTGTCATCCTGTGCCCAGATAACAGCTCAGTGCAGTGTCCACATAACAGTGCCATACTGTGCCCAGATAACAGTTGAGTGCAGTGTCCATATAACAGTGCCATCCTGTGCCCAGATAACAGCTTAGTGCAGTGTCCACATAACAGTGCCATACTGTGCCCAGATAACAGTTGAGTGCAGTGCCCACATAACAGTGCCATACTGTGCCAAGATAACAGTTGAGTGCAGTGTACACATAACAGTGCCATACTGTGCCCAGATAACAGCTCAGTGCAGTGTCCACATAACAGTGCCATACTGTGCCCAGATAACAGTTGAGTGCAGTGTCCATATAATAGTGCCATCATGTGCCCAGATAACAGCTCAGTGCAGTGTCCACATAACAGTGCCATACTGTGCCCAGATAAAAGAGCTGGTGCAGCGTTCACATAACAGTGCCATCCTGTGCCCAGATAACAGCTCAGTGCAGTGTCCACATAACAGTGCCATACTGTGCCCAGATAACAGCTTAGTGCAGTGTCCATATAACAGTGCCATCCTGTGCCCAGATAACAGCTTAGTGCAGTGTCCACATAACAGTGCCATACTGTGCCCAGATAACAGTTGAGTGCAGTGTCCTTATAACAGTGCCATACTGAGCCCAGATAACAGTTGAGTGCAGTGCCCACATAACAGTGCCATACTGTGCCCAGATAACAGTTGAGTGCAGTGTCCACATAACAGTGCCATACTGTGCCCAGATAACAGTTGAGTGCAGTGTCCACATAACAGTGCCATACTGTGCCTAGATAAAAGAGCCAGTACAGGGTCCACATAACAGTGCCATCCTGTGCCCAGATCAAAGAGCCAGTACCATGAGCCCCATCCACTCGATGTAGAGGGGGTCCTTCCCATTACCTGTATATAAACTATTAGGACTCATCACTATTGGAGTAATGATGTTGATCCCCTGCAGTGCATATATAATATTTAGCACTATCAATAGCCAAATGACATTCTCAGCTCTGCTACTTCTGTTTTCTTTACAGCTCCCTGGTTTATTCAGAAATAATGAAAGCTCCGCGTCTGCGACGCCTGTGACGTGCCGTCATAAATCAGCGCTATATGTCACCTGGTGATACATCCATTTAGCATTCCTGAGCTTCCGCCACTGCTAAATATTCTAAATCTACAATGAGAGACAAGTGCGTTATCCGCCAGGATGTGACGTGAATTGATATTGATAACCCGCCCGTCGGCCACCAGGGGGCACTGTTGTCACGTCTCCTCCTCCGCTCAACAGAGATATCACCTTATTGAGAAAGACTTGTTCTTCGTACAGAATTTAAAGGTTTTCGCTCAAGTTTTGTGTGTGCGGAGGCCTCTGGCCTAAACCCCGGCAGCCCATGAGCTCCAGTCTATTTATTACCAAATGAGATAACTGCGAAATAAAATAAACATTTTTCCCGATATCTCAATTTAAGGACTCTGCATAAAATTACTGTCTGCACATTCGGCGGCGAGCGCGGCAGAGTGCACATAGGTCAGCGGTAATTGCTCACAACTTCTAAATGTATTTCATTATTCACCACTTGTGTTTTCTTTTAAAGAATGGGGAGATGTTAATAGCGCACATGCGACCTTATATACCGGACCGGATGGAAGACTTGTTAAATGGAGGGTTACATGGGAGGACCCCAGACTCGGTAATACTCAACCAGATCTCTGATATATCGGGAGGCTACTGTCTCTAATGACATCATAATCCTGGCCGCCACCGGCAAGGAACCTAAGCCTAATCCAGTCACAGCCTCTAAAGCAGGGGTGGGGAACCTCCGGCCCCTGAGACCTCCCGATGCGGCCCGCGGCCCGCAGCTCCCCTGTGATGCTCGCCGCTCTGCTGGGGAAGAAGCCGGCATACACCGCATCCTCCGTTGTCTGTGACAGCTGGCGGACACCGGAGGATGCTGTCTGTGCCGGCTCCTTCCCCAGCAGAGCGGCGCGTGTCTTTAGTCTCTTGCGGGCCGCGCGCGATGACGTGATTTCATCGCGCGCCGCCTGCAGGAGAAGACCGGCACAGAGGACCTGGGAGAGAAGAGGACCTGGACTGCGTGGGAGCGGAGGTAAGTTGAGTGGGATGTTTATTTTTTTATTTGGGGGTTAACTAGGATCCCAGGGACATGATTGATGGGGGGGGGGACAACTAGGCTACCAGGGACATGACTGATGGGGGGGGGGGCAACTAGGCTACCAGGGACATGACAGATGGGGGGACAACTAGGCTACCAGGGACATGACTGATGGGGGGGACAACTAGGCTACCAGGGACATGACTGATGGGGGGGGGGACAACTAGGCTACCAGGGACATGACTGATGGGGGGGGACAACTAGGCTACCAGGGACATGACTGATGGGGGGGGGACAACTAGGCTACCAGGGACATGACTGATGGGGGGGGGAATAACTAGGCTACCAGGGACATAACTGATGGGGGGGGGGGGGACAACTAGGCTACCAGGGACATGCCTGATGGGGGTTAACTAGGCTACCAGGGACATGCCTGATGGGGGGGGGGGGGATAACTAGGCTACCAGGGACATGTCTGATGGGGGGGGGGGACAACTAGGCCACCAGGGACATGACTGATGGGGGGGACAACTAGGCTACCAGGGACATGACTGATGGGGGGGACAACTAGGCTACCAGAGACATGACTGATGGGGGGGGACAACTAGGCTACCAGGGACATGACTGATGGGGGAGACAACTAGGCTACCAGAGACATGACTGATGGGGGGGGGAATAACTAGGCTACCAGGGACATGACTGATGGGGGGGGGAATAACTAGGCTACCAGGGACATGACTGATGGGGGGGGACAACTAGGCTACCAGGGACATGACTGATGGGGGGGGAATAACTAGGCTACCAGGGACATGACTGATGGGGGGGGACAACTAGGCTACCAGGGACATGACTGATGGGGGGGACAACTAGGCTACCAGGGACATGACTGATGGGGGGGACAACTGGGCTACCAGGGACATGACTGATGGGGGGGACAACTAGGCTACCAGAGACATGACTGATGGGGGGGGACAACTAGGCTACCAGAGACATGACTGATGGGGGGGGACAACTAGGCTACCAGAGACATGACTGATGGGGGGGGGAATAACTAGGCTACCAGGGACATGACTGATGGGGGGGGGGGAATAACTAGGCTACCAGGGACATGACTGATGGGGGGGGACAACTAGGCTACCAGGGACATGACTGATGGGGGGGGAATAACTAGGCTACCAGGGACATGACTGATGGGGGGGGACAACTAGGCTACCAGGGACATGACTGATGGGGGGGACAACTAGGCTACCAGGGACATGACTGATGGGGGGGACAACTGGGCTACCAGGGACATGACTGATGGGGGGGACAACTAGGCTACCAGAGACATGACTGATGGGGGGGGAATAACTAGGCTACCAGGGACATGCCTGATGGGGGGGGAATAACTAGGCTACCAGGGACATGACTTGGGGGTTAACTAGACTACAAGGGGCATCACTGGGGGTTAACTACAATAGCAGGGGCACTAGGGGAACAATACTATGCCTTGTCCTGGGTGCTGCAAACCCCCGCTAACTGCCGCGCACGGTATGCGGCCCTCGAATGATTTTATTAAGGCCCGACCGGCCCTCGACATGGAAAAGGTTCCCCACCCCTGCTCTAAAGGGACAGGGAAGCTGCACCCTCCAGCCATTTCAAAACTACAATTCCGATCATGCCTGTCAAGTTCCTGTCATGGACAGAGATGGCAGCAGAGAGCACTGTGTCAGACTGAAAAGGATACACCACTTCCTGCAGGACATACAGTAGCTGATAAGTACTGGAAGAACGGAGATTTTTAAATAGAAGTACAAATCTATATAACTTTTTCAAATCAGATGATCTGAAAGAAAAAAGATTTTCACCGGAGTTCCCCTTTATAATGATAATAATGCTTTTGTTTGTATAGCGCGCACAGATTCCGCAGCACTTTACATAGTATTGCCAATTATTGTTCCCTGTCCCCAATAGGGCTCACAATCTAAATTTGCCTATCGGTATTGCTTTGACACTCAACGCCAATACAACCCCCTCCCCCATGAGACCACTACTAACAACCCATGCAGGGAATATAGTGTGAGCAAAGCAATGGTGAAATTGACTTATTAAGGAACCTTCATCTTCCTGTGACAAATTTATATACAATTTTACAGATTCCCTTTAAGTTAGTGATTCTAAGGATCACTCCATTTACGTTTTTTTTTTTTTTTATTACAGAAATGTATCCTCCAGCCTGTTCTAGTAATATTATTCTATATTGTGATGTGGTTCTTTGCTTATTTGATACACACATTGCAGCTAATTATGCAGAAATATGTAAACTGTATAATTTGTAAGTAAAAGGTGGCCACTAGGGGGAGCAAGTGCCTACACTTTATATATGGTTTCCGGCCTATAGCATTTATTACCTAAAGTGTATCTGACTGTGACACCTGAGCACATCTGAGAAACCCAGTGTGAAAATCATGGTGGTGATGGTGGTGGTGATGGGGAGGGGGTTCCTACAACTGGATAGAGGTTAAACGTTATAGTGTTTAAGGCCATGTTCATACTATGTAAGAGACCGACCGTTTCGTGACCAGGCCAGGTTGGGGAACGGCTGGACTGCAGTCCCGGCCGGATAATCTTCAGAGTTCTGATGCGGGCGCATCCGTGCGCGTCCGCGTCAGAACTCCCCACAGTACACTATGGAACTTGCGGCCGTAGCCGCTCCCTCCATAGTGTGCACAGTTGTTTGCCATGTGTATACGCTCCGTCCGGGATCCCATAGATGGAAAGCTAACGTATATTTCCGTAATAATCACGGCCGTTGTACAACTACCATGATTTTATGAAAATATACGTTGTGTGAACATAGCTTTAAGGCCCTATTCCACGGAACGTATATCGTTCGTATTCGGACGATATCGGCCGCTACGGACGATAATCGTCCGGTGGAATAGAGTGCAACGATCAACCGACATCGTTCATGTCGGCTGATTGTTGCAGTCGCTTGTTTTTCAACAAGCGACTGATATAGCAGCGATCTGCTGCCGTCGCTCCGTTGAATAGGAGCATCAGCAGCAGACGCTGCTGTATCCTATGGGCTGCCCGGACGATCAACGATCCCCCGGGCAGCCCCCCCCCCCGCAGCTCCCCGCCGCCCCTCACGCACTCACCCGCTCGCTGCAGCCGCGTTGAATAGCGGCGGCAGCGAGCGGGAAACGAGGAGCAAACGAGCACTGAGAGCGCTCGTTTGCTCCTCTAAACTACCTGTGGAATAGGGGCATAAGGCTGTAATAACCCTTTAATGGGTCAGACAGGTACAGTAAACAATGCTATAAACACCAATGCTGTACACACCATATATATATATATATATATATATATATATATATATATATATATATACACAGGGTGGGTCCAAAAGTAGATGGACAGAAAGTAGGTGGATCTGTGAAACTGGCTCAGTTGCCCCTAGCAACCAATCAGATTCCCCCTTTTAAATCCAAAGAGTCTGTGAGGAATGAAAGGTGGAATCTGATTGGTTGCTAGGGGCAACTGAGCCAGTTTCACTTTACACCATGTTTGATAAATCTCCCCCTTCATAACCCTAATATATATATATATATATATATATATATATATATATATATATATATATATATTAACCAGACATCAGACCCGAAAAGTGAGAACTACAAAGCTTGTAGTGCCACAGGTTGGGGAACACTGCACTATAGAGTTATATTACTCAGAGGATAAATCCTTTTAGGCAGAAAGGTTTCCCATAAATAAGATGATCTCAGGGATCACGCTGCTGCTGCTGCTGGGATCCTCTGCTGTAATCTGCAGGGAAATCTGGCAGCAAGCGCTGAAATCCCATATTGAGTATTACACATACCTCCCAACCGTCCCGGATTTCGCGGGACAGTCCCGTTTTCGGGGTTCTGTCCCGCGGTCCCGGAACGGCCCCCCCGTGTCCCGCATTTTAAGTGGCCCCAGCGAAAAAAACAATAAATCAGTTACTCACCTGTCCTCCGGTCCCAGCAGCTCCTCTCCCGGCAGAACGCGCACTCCCGTCATCCTCCGGGGCGGGCAGCGGGGGTACAGAGTCACTAACTGTACCGGAAGTGACCTGCTCATGAATCACTTCCGGCACAGTCAGTGTCTGTATACCCCGCTGCCCGCCCCGGAGGATGACGGGAGTGCGCGCTCTGCCGGGAGAGGAGCTGCTGGGACCGGAGGACAGGTGAGTAACTGATTTATTGTTTTTGCCGCTGGGGCCACACTAATGGGGGTATTGGCTACTATGTGGGGCACTATATGGGGGGATTGGCTACTATGTGGGACACTATATGGGGATTGGCTACTATGTGGGACACTATATGGGGGCATGGCTATTATGTGGGGCACTATATGGGTGATTGGATACTATGTGGGGCACTATATGGGGGCATGGCTACTATGTGGGGCACTATATGGGGCATTGGATACTATGTGGGGCACTATATGGGGCATTGGATACTATGTGGGGCACTATGTGAGGATTGGATACTATGTTGGTCACTATATGGGGGCATTGGATACTATGTGGGGCACTATGTGGGGGATTGGATACTATGTGGGGCACTATAATGGGGGATTGGATACCATATAGGGCATTTTTGGGGGGATTGGATACTGTATAGGGCACTATTCAGTCAGCAGCATGTGGTGACTGTAGGGGAGTGGCTATGGAGGGTTGATATAGGGGCGTGGCTATGGAGGGTTGCTATGGGGGCGTGGCTATGGAGGGTTGCTATGGGGGTGTGGCTATGGAGGGTCGCTATGGGGCGTGGCTATTGGGACCGCGGCGCACATGTCCCTCTTTGCTCTTTGCAAAAGTTGGGAGGTATGGTATTACATGGTGCCAATTAATTTCAATAGCATGTCCATAGCCTTAAAGGGAACCCGTCACCAAGAAAATCCTCTTTTATCCATCAACACTATGATATAAAGCAGGAAGAGCAGATTGATATGTAGTTCTGTGGGTAAAGATTCATCATGTGTAACTTATAGGTGGAAATCCCTGCAAAATCTGGGTTTAAGAGTCCAGTGGGCAGTCTTACACAATAATAATTAGCCTTCCCTGTATGAGATAGCTGTCAATCACTAATTAGGACCGCCCACTGGACTCCTAAACCTAGAGTGAGCACAGAGCAGATCAATAATTTACAAGTTATACAGAATATTTTCCCCTTAAAGGGGAACATGAGTTAGGTTGCAGCACCTGCTGTGTCTATTCCCTGCTGACTCTTTCTGTGGCATCATTCCGCACAAGGTGTCATGCTGTAATCACACCTCATTGTCGCTAAATATCCCATTGAATATATGTGTGTGTGACAGAGAGATGGTGATGTAGGCTGTAGTGGCTGGTCAGAGGTGATGACATCACTCAGAGGGGCGGGGCTAGACCCCAAAGACAGATCCAGCCAGACTTCCTGAAACAGCAGAGGATGAGGTGTTGTCTCAGGAGAGAGGGAGGAGCCAGGGAGACAATACCCCATTGAACATAAAAGAACTACACAACTTCCTGCCAAGGGTAAACCATTCAAAACCACATTGAAGCCAGCACTATTAGTGATAACACTATATTAGTCATATTGGCAGGAATTGAACCGGGCGCCCAGTTCCCGCCTCTGCCCTACCTGACATATATATGGTAATACCCCTTTAACTCTATATATCAATCTTTTCAGTTTCTTGCACTCTATAACATGACATACATAGATGAAACTGAATTTTTATGGCCATCGTAGTCATGACTTCTCATGGCTCATATAACCCAATAAATGACACATATCATGGATTATCTATATATACAGCTTCTATGGGATATGGACGGGCTCAATCCAAAGTCACCAAAGTAAACTCACTGACGAATGGTTTGTCCAATGGAGCATTGAAATACAATCCCCGGATCAATCTCGCTGGCTAATGATTCCCAGGGACATCCTGATGGAGAACATCTACCCATAATGCTCTGTGCCAATATTTCAGATTGGACCCGGTGATAGGTTGATTTTCTATGGCTGACATTGGAAGCCTTGATTTCCTAGTATTGGCATCTGGTGCTATAATGTATCATTGGTAATCACTCTCCTTCCCTCATCGCTTCACTGGCCGCATCTGTGGATTGATCTCCCTCGGCAGGATAATGACCGGCTCCACCAGATGAAGGTTGTCCTGAAATGGCTCCATGGACATGTCAATAAATTCTGCTCATCTACCCCAGTAACAGTGGACAACTGAGGGATGAGGTGAAACAAGCCATTCCGAGAAGAGATTTACTGCCAATCCATTAAGTGGACCTATGGGAAGTATGGGCCGTAATGTGACCCGGCCGTCCTGTCCATTCTGCTTCCTCATCCGCTGCCCTGTAGACTCTATTCACACCATGGAAGCAAAGCTTTTAATTCAATATGACCTGCTTAGTGCACTTTAGGGAGTTATTTGCTTGTTAGACAATAAATTGATGACAAAGTGTGCCGGGATCCCAGCGATCAATGGAAAAGGCTGAGAGTAAGTGTTCAGTTTCTTAACAGCTCCCCCGCAGGAGATATTAAGCATTGCACAGTGCCCATTTCCATCAATGTGTTGTCTATTTAATGCAGGACAGGACGGGTCCTCCAGAGGAAGAGACGCTCTTTATAACTGATCTTCGCTCTAAGAGGACCCCCCCCCCCCTCTATACACTCAGTGGACCCCTCCTCTATACACTCAGTATTCCCTAACAGAATGTATAGAAATGGGATTTCTATGACAGAAAACCCCTTGGAGGGAATATATATAGATGATTAATTATGGACCTATTTGAAGGAAAGAAGCTTTGTCATTGTATTGTGAATTATTATACTTATTATAAAAGTAACCGGTCTTGAGTGACTAACAATGGCCAAGATTACAATGCCCACAGTACACTTAAAGGGGAAGTAAAATTAATATCAAATCAACTGGTATCAGACAGTTATACAGATTCATAATTTACTTCTATTTAAAAATCTCAAGTTTTGCAGTACTTATCAGCTGCTGTATGTCCTGCAGGAAGTAGTGTGACTGTTCCTGACATGGACAGAGGTGGCAGCAGAGAGCACTGGGTCAGACTGGAAAGAATACACCACTTCCTGTGGGACATACAGCAGCTGATAAGTACTGGAAGACTGGAGATTTCTTAAAAAGAAGTAAATTACAAATTTATATAACTTTCTGAGATCAGTAGATTTTTTTCCCCCTTTGGAGTACCCCTTTAAGAGAATTTATTACTTTTGGACCATTCACATAATAAGGACCTGGACAGTAAATTGATCACAACGTGTGCGGGGATGCCAGCGATCAGCTTAGATCTGTGGAAAAGTCTGAGGGTAAGTTTATAGTTTTTTCTATAGCATCCCCACAGGAGATATTAAAGAAGTCCGTCGAAAATTTTTATTATTGTATTGCCCTCCCAAAAGTTATACAAATCACCAATATACACTTATTACGGGAAATGCTTATAAAGTGCTTTTTTCCCTGCACTTACTACTGCATCAAGGCTTCATTTCCTGGATAACATGGTGATGTCACTTCCTGGATAATATGGTGATGTAACTTCCTGGATAACATGGTGATGTAACTTCCTGGATAACAGGGTGATGTCACTTCCTGGATAACATGATGATGTCACTTCCTGGATAACATGGTGCTGTCACTTCCTGGATAACATGGTGATGTCACTTCCTGGATAACATGATGCCGTCACTTTCTGGATAACATGGTGATGTCACTTCCTGGATAACATAGTGATGTCACTTTCTGGATAAAATGGTGATGTCACTTACTGGATAAAATGGTGATGTCATGATCCGACTCCCAGAGCTGTGCGGGCTGTGGCTGCTGGAGAGAATGATGGCAGGGGGATGCTCAGTGTCCCTCCAGTGCCCTGTGTCCCTCAGTGTCCCTTTGACATCATCCTCTCCAGCAGCCACAGCCCGCACAGCTCTGGGAGTCGGATCATGACATCACCATTTTATCCAGGAAGTGACATCACCATGTTATTCAGGAAGTGACATCACCATGTTATCTAGGAAGTGACATCACCATTTTATCAAGGAAGTGACATCACCATGTTATCCAGAAAGTGACATCACCATGTTATCCAGAAAGTGAACCCTTGATGTAGTAGTAAGTGCAGGAAAAAAAGCAATGTATGTGCATTTCTCGTAATAAGTGTATATTGGGGATTTGTATAACTTTTTTTTTTTTTTGGGGGGGGGGGGGGGGGGATACAATACTGTAGTAAAAATTTTCACCAGACTTCTCCTTTAAGTATTGTACAGTGTCCACTTACAGTACTAGATTGTGGACAGGACAGAGTAAGAGACTATTTATAACCACGATGAGGCTGCTCCCCATAGTCCCTTACAGGGTGCATGGAAACCAGACAACCCCTTTGAGGCAATTGTATAGATTATTCATTATGGACTAATTAAAAGAAAAAAAGCCTTGAAATTGTCTTATGAAAATTGGAATAATCTGTGTCTTCTTCATGGGTGGTCCGGGGTAACAATGGTCCCCATTACAGTGCCCATAGGTACTGGACCTTACAATACATCAGGGGGTGGAGAAGGAATAAAAAAAAAAAAAACCTAAAAAAAAATCCTAACCTAAAGCTGACCCTGATTTGTACAGAATAAGAATAGCATGTAAGCCATCTGCATCATTGTCTCGTCCTGTTCTGCGTCTATACTTCTGCCATTATATCCTTGACTCTGCAGACTCAGGATGAATAGGGTATACGACAGATCTCGACTGGAGCAGCGCAGAAGGCAGGATTGTAAGGAAACAGAATAAATTGTTCTCCTTTTCTAGAATAAGATGTTATTATCCTCATAATGTGAACTCGCCTTTGTCGCAGCATTATTAGAACAAATATTTCCCTGTAAGTCCTGACCAATGTCACCAAATTGGTCCCTGCTTCTTTTTGTGTGATTTCCTTATCTGGGAAAACCCACAGTCAATTACGGAGCCTGGACGGGGCTGAATGTGATAAGAAAATCAATTTCTATTGGCTAAAATGCTCTTTTTTTTTTTTTGTTTATATATTTTGCAGCTTTTTTCCTGCATTTAATCTATTTGCCCCTAGTGGTAATGAGAAGAATTGCAGGGAGCTTGGTTTTTTTTATAGAATTTAGTTGTCTTAAAGGGCATCGCACCTCACTCTGAAGTGTACGAAGCATACGCCGAGCTCTGGGTCCTCCCAGTATACGTGGGCCAGTGTTTTATTGTCTCATTTTAACATCCTTTCCGTAGCACCCGTTAATTAGATTCATTTGGAGAGCATTAATTGGATCTAATATATCATAGAAGTCTCCCTGTTAGATGACAAAATAATAGAAATGTTTTCCATCCATATGGCGTCCGAATAGACAGAGAGATAAATCCCAAAGCAATTTCCTTAATAGTCTAATGAGAGATTTACTTTATTTTTTTCCCGTCTATTAAAGGGGCCGAGTGCGATGGTTATAGAATATGAGCTAAAATGCCGCCATATACCAGAAATATCGGAGACGTAAGAGGAAGAGCTACGGGACGGGAGTATAAGATGATATTCTTTGCACTTATTTGGGACCTTTATCCTCTCTCGGGGGTTTACATGAAAGACCCATTGATTATAATGGACATCGTGTAATTCTTCATCTCTCCTGTGGTGGTGCTGTTCTTCAACTGAATATTTGTTGTTTGTACCCAACGCAAAAAAAAAAAAAAAAAAAAGTGATTACTTTACATTCAACAGCGGGAAAAATTGATAAACCCTTTAAGGTAGGGGTAGGGAACTGTGGCTCCGCAGCTGCTGCAAAATTACAAATCCCAGCATGCCCTGGCAGCCAAGGAATGCTGGGAGCTGTAGTTTTGCATCAGCTCCAGAGCTACTGGTTGGGCATCACTGTTCTAGGTTAAGCATTTTTTTAAAAAAATATCTTTTATATTTTTTACATACATTTTTTATAAAATTTAACTTTACTTGTACTACCATGTCTGGCCACATGGTGTGCTGTTGACCATATCAAGAATACCAAATAAAGAGAGGCACAGCACCATCTAGTGGTGGTAAGTTCTGCTGCAGTAGAAATAAATGGTCTTGAACTTATCCAGGGTTAAAAAAATATATATATATAAAAGAAATGGCCACTTTCTTCCAGAGACCACACGACTCTTGTCTTCAGTTTGGGTGCAGGTTTTGCAACTCGGTTTCATTGAAATTAATGGAGCTTAACTGCAAATCCCACCTGAACTGGAGACAAGAGTGGTGCTGTCTCTGAAAGGAAGTGGCCATGTTTTCCTAAAGCTGGTTGACCCCTTTAAGGAAGTGACATCACCATGTTATCCAGGAAGTGACATCACCATGTTATCCAGGAAGTGAAGCTTTGATGCAGTAGTAAGTGCAGGGAAAAAAGCACTTTATGTGCATTTCCCATAATAAGTGTATATTGGGGATTTTTATAACTATTGGGGGGTAATACAATACTTTAATAAAAATTTTTGCCAGACTTCTCCTTTAATACTGATTTGAAATAATGCTGTAATAGGTTTGAGCCGGATGACAAACTCAGCTCTGCTACATCAATAAACAATGTAGATGGAAGGTAGGGGACATATAATTGTGTCAATTTTCCCGGTGCAGTCGATGTTCCCATTGCCGGAGCTGCCAGCTCCCGTCACACAGTGCCATGTACACTAATAAACACCGCTACTGTACCGCCCCGGGGTAAATTAGATTTAGAATCTCATCTTGTTTTACTAATTTCACACAGTCCATGGAAATGAAATCACGTGACTCCAGAGAAAGCAGATTTACGAGTCCATTGATCTGCGACTAATTCAATTGATTCAAATTGTGAAGTGAATTTCAGCAGATCAAGGGTCTAGTGTGGAAATCCACCAGACGGGCAAAGCCGACAGATTGCTGATTTCTATTAGAGGTGCAGCTAGAGACTCCCGCACCCGCTTAATTGGACTAACTCGCTCTCCGAGTCTTTCTCAAGGTGAAAGCGAAATGAAGTGCAGAGAACGTCGCTGGAGAACACTCAGTTCACTTATTTGTGAAGTTGAAGAGTATTGCCACCCGAAATTACATAAAGATCTGGACTCACAGGTCCCTGAATAGTCCTATTATGTGAGATCTGGGTAAGGACCACCGACCAAGTGAGGTCTCCAGCTGAATTTCATAGATTAGGAACAGAATTCCAGATCTTTAGTAAAGACTGACACATTCAGAAAAATGGTGGATGTGACATATATATGATTATTGACAATCAGTACAAGTAGTTTAATTGGGTATTCCGCTAAAAAACCTTAAATGTTCCCAAAAAAGCTGTTCTTACTGACAAAAACCCCCTAAACATTTTGAGCTGTCTTCCGTTTTTCTAGCTGTCGCCGTTCCTAAGTTACAAGTTTTTCTAAAAGCTGGTCTATGTCCAAGATGGCGCCAGCCAGGAAACTACATTTCCCAGCATGCATTGCACCTCAGAACCAACTGCCAAGTACAGTATCTGCCTCATCTTGTAGTATCTGCCTACTACTGGCTCAGTCTGCTTATGCTTTATACTGAAATCTGTCTATCTATCTCCTATCTATCTATCTATCTATCTATCTATCTATCTATCTATCTATCTCCTATCTATCTATCTATCTATCTATCTCCTATCTATCTATCTATCTATCTATCTCCTATCTATCTATCTATCTATCTATCTATCTATCTATCTCTTATTATCTATCTATCTATCTATCTATCTCCTATCTATCTATCTATCTATCTATCTATCTATCTATCTCCTATCTATCTATCTGTCTATCTATCTATCTATCTCCTATCTATCTACCTACTGTATCTATCCATCTACATAGATATACAAAACATCTCCTATTATCTATCTATCTATCTATCTATCTATCTATCTATCTCCTATTATCTATCTATCTATCTATCTATCTATCTATCTATCTATCTATCTATCTACTGTATCTATCCATCTACATAGATAGACAAAACAACTCTGTTTCCTTTCCCCTATACTGCTCAGGAGGCTGTCACTGTTTTGTTGTTTCCCCTCTCCTTGGCCAGGTGCTCATTGATTGGTGGGATTGCCTGGCGACAGAAGAGACAGATCATGTGACTTTGGTCTCAGAAGGGAGGGGGAGGGCAGAGGAATGGAGACCAGGAAGTAAGGATTTTCAGCACCTTCAGGGTGCTGCAGACACACATCCCAATTCATAAAAAAAAATCATGATCGCTTATTCTCAAGATCAGTATCTGATTGGTCAGCTCTCTGTTGGGGTGTCCACATATACAGAGAACAGAGCAGGAAGCAAGCAGACAGCTCCATACATTATGTGGTGGTCGTGCTGGGTTACTAAAGCTCAGCTCCCATTCAATTCACTAGGAGCTGAACTGCCGCCAGTAATTCCAGCCTGGCCATTACACCATGCAGGTCAGTTGCAATGAAGTGTAACCCCACCCAGAAAATGTTTCTGTTTTTTTTTTCTGATACTGGATAAACCCTTTAAGTCACCAAACTTCTGATCTTTCTACAGGAAGTTGCTAATTTTCCCTGCAGTGGCCACTACTGGTGAACTGTAGTATTGCAGGCAATAAAAGACCAAAGAGGACCAAAGAGGAATCCATGTTGGTAACTCTCTGCGGTGACTGGTGGAGAGGTTCCTCTTGGAGGAGATATAAATCAGAATTGGTGGCATAGCCAGCAGCTTCTATTACCGAACAACGTTTTTAATGAGCTTGTAAACTAACACATTGTAACAGATTACAGCTGTAAGAGCAGAGCGAAGTCTCCATATCTGTTTGTTTGTTTTTTTTTACTTTTGCATATAAACAAGACTGTCCTCATTCACTGACAGGAAGCAGAGATCTGGACCACGAGGAGGAAACCGAAACTCTATTAAAAAGTAAGAGAAATTAAAATGATATAATGATGAAGCTTTATTTACACTAAACTGGACAAAAATCCACAAACATGCGGCGAGCTCGTCCTTAATGCCGTCTGTGCGCCAATAAAACTGTCACATAATTTTATAATGATCATAAAAACATCATAAAATTAGATTATATTATAAACAAATAAAAGACGCTGCCGGATGCCGGCCAAAGCCGGGGAACCAATATCTTAAGTTACTAACATAGTCACATAGGACAGTTGCGGAGGAATGATCTGACCTGTCTATAACCGCAAACCTTGGGGGATCCAGAAGAAGGCAAAAAATAAAAAAAAAACTAAATGTTCATGGATTGGATTTTTTTTGTTTAAAAGAAGTGGTGTAAGAGCCTCAGAAATATCATATCTAGATCTTAACCCCATATTTTTATGTAGAAATGATCTGTCACCTATATCTTTTCAGCTTTTGATGCTGTAGACTGGCATTGAGCCCCATCATACACTTTATTATAAAATGTTCCTCGCAATCCTTCTTCACCGTCGTCTTTTCAGCCCGACACATATTTAAAAAAAATGGAATAAAACTAAATGTTCATGGATTGTTTTTTTTTTTCATTTAGAAGAAGTGGTGGGAGAGCCATTGGAACTATGATATCCAGGAATTAAACTAAATGTTTATGGATTGGTTTTTGTTATATTTAGAAGAAGTGGTGGAAGAGCCTTTAGAAATATGACATCCAGATCTTAACCCCATATTGTTATGTAGAATTCATCTGTCATCTCCTTTGTCTTTCCAGCTTTTAAGGCAGCAGACTGGCATTGAGCCCCACCATACACCTCATAATATTACGTCCTTCCCAATCCCCTTTTTATCCCAACATGTATTTAAAAAAAAAAACTAAATAGAATTAAACTAAATTCTCATGGACTGGATTTTTTTTTACTTAGAAGAAGTGGTGGAAGAGCCTCAAAAATATGGCCACTTCCCTACAAAACACCCCTCCCAATCCTCCACTGTCATCTTTCTATCCCGACATGTATAAAAAAAATTAAAAAAAAAAACTAAATGGAATTAAACTAAATGTTGATGGAATGGATTTTTTTGTTTAGAAGAAGTGGTGGAGGAGCCTCAGAAATATGATATCCAGATCTAAACCCCATATTATTATGTAGAATTCATCCGTCACCTCCTTTATCTTTTCAGCTTTTGAGTCAGCAGACTGGCATTGAGCCCCACCATACACTCCATTATAAAACGTCCCTCCCAATCCTTCTCCACCCTCCTCTTCTTCTCATGCCGACACACATATCTTTCTCCCGTCTACCATTCTGCCGTTTATGTGGTTTATTTTGTTCATTTACTGATCGAAAATGTTATTCATAATATTTATTGTTTTTTTTTATTCCATCCTCTTAAATGTTTAATTCCATGTGTTCTTCTCCCGTTCCGCCGCCCGCTCGCTCGCAGTATTGTCTGTATTGTTAGTAATTGTAATTTTTTACATATTTTGATTGGTAAATCTATGGAGACGCTGCTCGATGCATCAACTGTACCATCGATCAGAAAATAGTTTTGGTTGCGGCTCCCCGGGGTCCTGTATCCCGGAGTTTGTACATAGGCGCGGTGAGGTTCCCCTCCCCCATCATGTATGATTGGATTTGCAGCATCGCTTATAACGTATCTGTGAGTAGAGATGGCCGTTCTGGGCGCCTTGCACTCTATGGTGAAGATTCCCTTCTTCGGTGTTTGCCCTCTATGGTGACCTTACCCTGCGAGCGGCTCCGGTACATTCTACATGGGAGATGTTAATGCCTTGTTACCTTAGCTGATACCTTTATGTCGTAAGCCCTATTTCCCCTAAGGTTGTCATTATTGAGCTCCGCTATTGATCACAGCACAGTGCCGGGGATAGGCGCATTATTTTACACTCATTATCATTCCAGATTGGTTAAGGCTTCTGTTTGCTTATTGTAAAGCTTACATCATTGCATATTAACCCCGTCCTGTAGGGAAAACTAAGGAAACATCCTCCGGCATAATAATATTCCTACAGCTACATTATAAGACTATTAGGAGTTCCGGTGAACTCCTTTACCGAAAAGAGAAAACCGATCAGATGATAGGGCGATGGGTCACGTAGGGGCCCTGACCTTCCAGTATCTACTAGAGCCGACCATGTCATTGAGCTGACATGTCCTTCCTTCGGAAAGTCCAAATATAGGGCCTCACCATTCATCACCAATCCTTTTTCCTATCAAAAGAATGAGAAAAGTTTCTGCAAGGTCTCATCGTCTTGTCTCCTGGTCCTCTATCTAAGATGCCGCCCATATCATAAAGGATGGGACATGTGATTGTTTTCTCTCCATATGTTTCATTGGATAAAAGTTCTTCTCATCTCCTGGTCCCATGTACATTGTTGATTGACCACTTAGTATCACTTTCATCTAATTCTCCACGTTGAGTTTTCTTTCCTTTCATTTTGCTCCTTGATGTGTCTTCTTTGGTCTACCTGCATGTTTTCCTTTTCGTTCTATTACCTTCTATCTATACCGTATTGGGGACAACCAACATCTTCTGTCACACCCTCTAGGAAGGGGGCTTGTAATGTGCTGGGGTCATGTTTTTTTTTTTTTTGTTTTTTTTTTTTTTTATCAATGAGGCAAGTCTATAGTTTGGTACAGTCTGTAAGCACTTCCCCTTTTACATGCAACTGGTTTCTTAAAGTTCCATTACAGACATTGACTTGCTCCACCCATTTGTTTTTCATTAGTTTTGCTGGACATTTTCTTTTTTTTTTCAAGCATATTACTTTGAGTTTACACTTCCTTGGTCTACCTGTATGTTTTTTTTGTTTTCTTTTTTGTTTTTTTATTCCGTTCCAATTACTCTCTACTTGTACAAAATTGTACATACAGCTGCCAGGGAACAACCAACATCTTCAAACATACTCTTTGAAGGAGTTCTTTCTGGAAGGAACCAGTTCTATTGATGCAACATACATTGACTCCTGTTTCCGCACATTTCTCTTTTTTTTTTTTACATTTTTCTTAATCTTTGATGTCTTCCCAGTTCTTCCTATATGTTTTCCTTTTTTTATAACCATTTCTCTTTTTTTTTAAGTTAAACCATATTTTACACAACGCTGACCAAGAACAACCAACATCTTCTGTTTTTATAGATATAACATACGTTAACTCCTGGTTTCGCACATTTCTTTTCTTTTTTTTTTACATTTTCCTTACTCTTTGATGTCTTCCCTATTCTTCCTTTATGTTTTCCATTTTGTAACCTTTTTTCTCTCTCTATTTTTTTATTTATACTATATTTTACACAAAGCTGACCAAGAACAACCAACATCTTCTGTTTTATAGATATAACATACATTGACTCCTGGTTTCGCACATTTATTTCTTTTCTTTTTTTTTTACATTTTCCTTACTCTTTGATGTCTTCCCTATTCTTCCTTTATGTTTTCCCCTTTGTAACCCTTTTTCTCTCTCTATTTTTTTTATTTATACTATATTTTACACAAAGCTGACCAAGAACAACCAACATCTTCTGCCACATATTGATACAATGCTGATGTCATGTTTATATTTCTATCAATGATATCAAGTCTATAGTCCACTAAAATCCTTAAGCACTTCACATCTAGCTGCAGAATTATTTACATTTTTAGACTTTTAATACAATTTACAAGGTGACTCCAGATTTTTTTTCCCCTTTTTTCCTTTCATGAGGTTAAGGGATCGTTCATAAAGGAAGAGGGTTTAGCTATTGAAAAAATGTTGATGTCAAAATCCAAGATGGATGAATCTTGTTTCCTTTAGCTGACAGCTGGAGACATATGGACGGCCCGTATACACATAAGATGCTGATCTGGTGACATCTGTCAGTAATCTAACGTTTATGACCCGGCTTAAAGGGCTTCTCTGCTTTTAATAATCTCTTTTATTTAAAATTATCCCCTGAAAACAAAGAGATCACAGCATGGTCTATTAGTGGGATCCCCAACAGTCACCAATCGGTGGAGGAACCCCGCATCAAGTGATCCGTTTTCCTGCAGCACCCTCACAGGTTGAAGGTCACATTACACAGTGTTAATAGTAATTAATGGGCTGGCCATGTATTTGAAATGTATGGGTCCTTTAGAGAAAGAGAGATACATTCTATGCATGGAACTGCAGTCATTAACCCTGCAGCAGCTGCTGCATTCATTTCCTGTCTGCTCCTGTATCTGTGGCATTGTTCAAAGCTCATTGTTATCTAAATGTCCCAATAAAAATAAATATATATATATATATATATATATATATATATATATATATATATATATATTGGTGATGTAGGCCCTAGGGGCTGGTTAGGGGTGATAACATCACTTGGGGGGGGGGGGGGTTGAGCTTGGAGACAAGATCCAGAAAAGCAGAGGACACCACATGGTCACTGACTAAAGGTAGGAGCCGGGGTGCTAGAGACAATACTACATTGAAGATATAAAGACTGCACAATTAAAGGTGGAGTAATAGCAGAAATCTGCGTTCCAGGTGGAGTTACCCTTGAATACACGGCTACGATTTCTGTCTACTGTGTAGAGAAGATCTTTTTCTAAGACATCATCATCCGTGAACATGAATTTACTCTATATGTCATGCGTTTAATAAGAGGGACGTTACCAGCGGCCTGAAGGAAATGGCCCCCCTGTGGGAAGGAGAGTGTTAATAATTTTGGGGAAGGCTATAGATCCCCTTTAACCTCTGAGCTTTTAATGCTTCTCCTCTGTCCATAAATAAACACGGCAGCCTAAAATAATGCTTTCAGCACACGCCACAAAGAGCTGCGATCAATGCTCTCCCCATACATCACTCCGGCCTGACTTATCGGCAGCTGTGCGGTCCCAGCCTGCGTGACTCACCTCTGCTACAATCTATTTCCAGGGGTGGGGGGGGTGGCCAAACCTAAGCATCAGGTCTCCGTGAGAGCAACCTGCACTGACAACGGCGTCACCCAGGGAAAACTGCTGGAGGGACCTGAAAAAACAAAAGCTTAATGGTTTTATGGACATGTAAAGATATATACCGATGTAGCAGAGCTGAGTTTGTTACAGTGATGAATTTATCAGAAATAAGGGAATAGAGCGTGTCCAATGTTCTAGACGTGTGGAGATGATTTTGATTTATCACTTGAAGTAGGTGTCATACTGGATGTGTAGCAGAGCTGAGTTTGTTTGAGGTATCAGGATTGAGTTAGGTTAGGATCGGATGGCTAAGTTTTATACTATTTTATTATATTATTACTGAGTTATATACTATTTATATGTTTAGGTTGGGAGTTGTGGCCATAGTATGGGATTATGTGTGGGGTTTAAAGGGGTAGATCGAAAAAAAATAAAAATAAATAATAATAATAATAATTATTATTATTATTATTATTATTACTTTTATTATTATTATTATTATTATTATTATTTAAAATCAATTGATTCCAGAAAGTGCCAAAGATTTAAAAGGTACTTATATTTAAAAATCCAGTACTAATCAGCTGCTGTATGTCCTGCAGGAAGTGGTGCATTCTTTCCAGTCTGACACAGTGCTCTCTGCTGCCACCTCTGTCCATGTCAGGAACTGTCCAGAGCAGGAGCAGGACATTTATCAAACATGGAGGGAGATTTATCAAACATGGTGTAAAGTAGAGCTGGCTCAGTTGCCCCTAGCAACCAATCAGATTCCACTTTTCTTTCCTCACAAACACAGGAGAATGAAAGGTGAAACTGAGCCAGTTTCACTTTACACAAGTTTGATAAATCTCCCCATGGCATAAAGTGAAACTGTCTCAGTTGCCCCTAGCAACCAATCAGATTCCACCTTTCTTTTTCCAAAGAGTCTGTGAGGAATGAAAGGTGGAATCTGATTGGTTGCTAGGGGCAACTGAGCCAGTTTCACTTTACACCATGTTTGATAAATCTCCCCCACTATGTTTTATGTTTTTTATATTCTATATTTTCTTAAAGGAATAGTACACATGTCATTGCTAAAACTTGGTCAGTTTATTGCTGTGACTCTTTGGCATCATACACCCGACCCTATACGTTGCCCATGGATTACCCAGGATTAATGTCCTGGGAAGAGTTGTCAAGTCTAAAGATCACAATGAATCTACAATCCCAACATCCGCTCCCAGCAAACGTTCCAAAAACTCTAAAACTAGGTGAATTTATTGGGAGAGGTGGAGCCTAGTCAACCCCGCCCACGAGGAGCTGAGAATGATATGATGTGGTATTGCCTGCTTTTGGCTATTCACTTAGATTCCTGGAAGCAGATATACCTCTGGAGCCTTTAAAGTTCCTAGCTATGGACACATTATATATGTATAGAATATTTCTAGGTAGATCCCCCTTTGTGGGCTGCCTTTTCATCCAGCCATCTAATAAAATCAGCCCTTTATTGCTCTTCACGGCCCCGACGCGCTTATTTAATGAAGAGTCGCCTCTTTCTACATCTCCTCGGCTTTGATAGTATCCATTCATTTGAATATCTTGCCATTTTATGTTCAGAAAGCCTAGCCTTAAGAATAGGAGGAGGCCGTGTTCTGCCAGAATAGAAAACGCGTGAGGTTTTCAAAGCTCAGTGTGCACATAAATCAGATCTTTGAGGCTGCCAGCGCGCCTCACATTATAATTACGCCTCAGTAGAACTCTCCTAGTGGTCTATTATTGGTAGATGTGCTGTACCTATAATAGCAAATTGTAGATAACATCCCCTCCAAACTTCAATTCCATTCATTTCAGGGGAATGGCGGCGGCGTGGGAATCGGGTTCAAAACAGCATGAAGAAAAAAAGTCAGACTTTTTTTTTTTTTTTTTTTGTAGGAAGACATTTAAGAGACTGATTGTATATTCTGCCGGTGACGATCTGGATGTACACTGAACTACATGTAATTCATCCCACATATGTACATAGAGTGCAGCTCTGGAGTATAAGGCCATGTTCACATGGTGTAAGAGACCGGCCGGGTCATGGAGCGGCCGGTCTCTGAAAAGATCATCCCGGTACCGGCCGGATGATCTTTCGGCCCGCAGAGTTCTGATGCGGGCGCATCCGTGTGCGCCCGCATCAGAACTCCCCACAGCACACAATGAAGCAAGCGGCCAAAGCCGCTCACTTCATTGTGTGAACTGACAGAGCTTTCTGCGACCGCTATTTAGTGAATTGCGGCTGCAAAAAACTGACATGTCAGTTCTTTGCGGTGCCGCGAGGGATCCCTGCCGGAGCGTAAAAGATGTGTATACACTCAGGCCAGGATCCCATAGAAGGCTGAGCAGCGTAGCTTTTTGTAAAAGTCAATTGCAACATAGGCCGTATTTTTATGAAAACTTACGTTGTGTGAACATAGCCTAATACAGGATGCAACGCAGGATCAGTACAGGATAAATAATGTAATGTATGTACACAGTGACCTCACCAGCAGAATAGTGAGTGCAGCTCTGGAGTAACTCAGTAACTTAGTAATACAGGATGTAACTCAGGATCAGTAATGTAATGTATGTACACAATGACCCCACCAGCAGAATAGTGAGTGCAGCTCTGGAGTATAATACAGGATGTAACTCAGGATCAGTAATGTAATGTATATACACAGTGACCCCACCAGCAGAATAGTGAGTGCAGCTCTGGAGTATAATACAGGATGTAACTCAGGATCAGTACAGGGTCAGTAATGTAATGTATGTACACAGTGACCCCACCAGCAGAATAGTGAGTGCAGCTCTGGAGTATAATACAGGATGTAACTCAGGATCAGTAATGTAATGTATGTACACAGTGACCCCACCAGCAGAATAGTGAGTGCAGCTCTAGAGTATAATACAGGATGTAACTCAGGATCAGTAATGTAATGTATGTACACAGTGACCCCACCAGCAGAATAGTGAGTGCAGCTCTGGAGTATAATACAGGATGTAACTCAGGATCAGTAATGTAATGTATATACACAGTGACCCCACCAGCAGAATAGTGAGTGCAGCTCTGGAGTATAATACAGGATGTAACTCAGGATCAGTAATGTAATGTATATACACAGTGACCCCACCAGCAGAATACTGAGTGCAGCTCTGGAGGGTGTGGTTACTGGGTGTGCCTGCGTTTGCTCCTGAGCTCCACACATCCAGACTTCCAGGAGGAGAGAGGCTGATTCACCACCTGCTTCCCCAGGAAGGTGGCAGCTTCCTGGGAGAGTTTTCAGCATGGATCCCCTGACCTCCCCCTCCCGGTCAAGGCCGGCGGGGGGTGTAGAGAGTAAGTTACCGGCCAGCGCTCCGGCTGGAGGGGTAAGAAGATCCAGTAGGGTTCGCAGCAATGTGGACCCAGCCCTTCCAGCGACGGGTGGGAGCTGCAAGGCTCCAAGTATGCAAGGAAAGCCTGCAAGCAAGGTGAGCGGAAGACGGGGTGCAGGTGCAGCTGCACGGAGGGGCTCCCAGGAGAGTCAGGTGGTGGAGCAGTGGGGTCTCAGGGGGCCCAGGGAGTCTGCAGCCACCTATGGCTCTAGGATAGCTGCAAAGCTAGCTGAATATGAGCAGCTGGGGAAAAGGCTGAAGGGGTTACAAGAAGACCTGAAGTTTACAAAACACAGAGCCAGCTCAGCCCCCAAAAAGCAGAAACCTGGACTCACAGCAAAAGTGAAGTCTCTGCAGCAGGAGGTGAGAGAGCTGGAGCTGCAGAGGATGACCATCCTGGAGGGCAGCGATGTCTTCAGGGAGAAGTTGCTGAATGAGGACAGATTTGCCAAAATGAAGTCCCCAAAGAGAGAGGAGGATGAGAGTGATTGCTCAGCAGATGAAGAGAGCAGTGATGATGATGATGAGCAAGACATGGAAGCTGAATCAGCTGAAGTCTCTGTGGCAGCAAGTGGGGAAGCTGTGGAAGCTGAATCACAGCCTGTGCAGAGTGTGAACACGTCCCAAGCCAGCATTCCTGCAGCACAGGTGGCGTTACCATCGTCTGATGAAAGTGCTGGTGAAGAGGAGGATGGCGGAGGTGCGCTGATGGCCCAAATTGTCAGCATGGAGTCCCCAGTGCACCTGGATAATTTCAGTTTTGGAGAGGACTTGGGTGAAGATAAAGTTGTTAAGAAGAAAAGACCAAGAAAAACATCACAGCAAGTAAATCTTGTTTATGTCCCTTTTGTTCCCTCTGAGCCGACTGCAAAGTCAGTTCAGGGAGCAGCCCCCGGTGGTCTGCCCGTCCCTGCTTCTACAAATGTGGAGCGGGGCCAGAATACCGGGAAGAAAACAGTAAAGATGGCGGAGAGCGCCAGCCCCACTTGTCAAGGTAGTGAGGCTGGTGCAAGTGCAGGGACGGCCGAGGGGCCGGACAAGGTTGCGGACAAGGTGGCATGCCTCCAACCAGGGGGCTTTGGTGGTGTACGGCACTCCTCTGCAGGCAAGGGGGGGAGTGCCCAGGCACCAAGGTCTGGTGTGGAGCTCGGGCGGCCGGGCAGCAGTGGAGACAAAGGAGCGGGCGGCTCCCATAGCGGGTCTGGTGCTAAGAGATGCTCCTCTGCAGGCGGAGGGGGGAGTGTCCAGGCGTCTGGTGCGACGCTCTCAGCAGCTTCATCCGCGGTACCTGTCCCTGCTCAGTTGCAGTGCTGCGGTGGGGCTGTTGGGGGCGGAGCTAAAGATAACATAAAAACTGTTGGCGTTTCACAAGAAAACACCTCGGCAGCTACCGGACTGATACAGCAGGAGCATGGACATAAGAGTGCAGATGATACCAACCTAGCAATGCTGCTGGCTGTTAAAGAAATTGAAGCGGGGGTATTGGCTGAGGCTGAGGGCAAACACAGTGACAAAGTAGCTTCCTCCCAAATTCCCAAAGGGAGGACTGCTGCAAAGTCCTATGAGCCCAAGGATGCCAGGGATGCCAGTGTGACAGCCAGCAGCAGCAGAAATATACTAAAACCAGCCAGATTACACCCGGGTCAGTCCAGTACAGCTAGTCAGGAGGAGATTACTTCCAGTGTTGTGTCTCCTGTTGGTTCTGATTCTGTAAATGTAAATATTATTTCTGCTAATGTTTCTGTGGGGGGTGGGAGTGGTCCGGCTGCCCCCCCCAGTGGTGGCCGCTCCTTCCAGGAGCTATGCAAATGTCACTGCTGGGGGTCCTAGGGGATCCTCATCTCTAAACCCTGGGGAAGGTAACTTACAACGACGCCTCCTGGAGGCTTTGCGTAAAGGGGATAGAACGCTCCAAGTAGAGGGGCGGGAGGTCGACCTGTCCTTCTATATAGAAAGACATGGGCTTGGGGCTTTCCGAGAGCAAAATGGGGAGGTAACCTGGTCCCTCCCTACAAATGGGCAGGAGGTGGGCCGTAGGAATGTGGTCCGTCTGGTATGGAGAGGCAGTGATGCGTGCCCATCCAGGGCAAAGGTGGTGGAGCTTCTCTTCCAGATGAGATTCAGGGCGAATGACATCTTTGCCCTGATCCACCCCTACGGTACCTCTGAATTCGACATCAGCTTTGTGAAGCCAGAGGGACTTGAGCTCTTCTGGTCTAATCACGAGCTGGTGAAGGATGAGCCCATGTGGCGGGATTTCGCTGTAAAGGCAGTATCCCGTCAGAGTTCTGTCAAGAAGGTGACCGTTCTGACACGTAACGAGTCACTTTCTTGTTATGACATCATGACCTGGCTAGGCAGGTTTGGGGAAGTGACGGATGTCCCCAAGAAAAATCTGGATGAGCATGGCATATGGTCTGGGGCCTGGACGTTTTCCGTCCGTCTCCGACGTTCAGGGAACACTGTCACACACATACCATCGGCTGCTTTCTTGGGTCGCGACAGAATCCAAGTCTTTTACCAGGGGCAGCCGAAGCTGTGCCACAAGTGTGGTGATCCCACCCACTTTAGCGCAAATTGTACTAAACTGATTTGTGCATTGTGCGGTGCGGAGGGTCATCTGGCTGCCAGCTGTGGCCGGATTCGCTGTAACCTGTGTGGTGACCTTGGTCACCCGTTTAGCCGGTGTCCCCGCTCATTTTCCAATGCTGTGGCCGCCCAGGATGGGGAGAGCCTTGAAATTGCCTCTCCTGGGGAGGGAACCAGCAAAGGAGAAGGGGCACCAGGGCCAGTGAAGAAGGTGAAAAACAAGAGCCCCTCTAAGCTCAGGCGAGAGGAGAAGCGCAGAAGGAGCAGGGACCTTGGAAGTTCCCTGATGCCAGGAGTAGTCAGTGGTCCTGCTCCTGGCGCTGGCTCAGAGAGAACAGCTGAGGCTCTGGGGGATACCGAGTTAGGCGAAGAGATGAGGAGACTTCGTAAGGAAGAAGCCAAGAGGGCCATTTCCTCAAGTTCCTCCCAATATGAAAGTTTGGATGAGGATGGTGGGAAAGGGCAAGATGAAAGACCTAAGTGTGGCAAAAGGAGGCAGGGTCAAGGGAAGTCTGGTGCTTCCTCTAAATCCTCCTCTAGTGTTACAGGCCATGTGTCTAAGGAAGACCCGACTAACCCCCCTCTGATCGTTCTATCCAATAGGTACCAGACCCTTGGAGAAGGGGGTTTGGAGGTGGAGGAGCTTCCAGGGGGCGCCGAGCCTGCTTCTCCAGAGGCAGTTTCCTCGGGAGGTCAGGTGGCCCCAGGGTCTGGAGATGAGGATCCAGGGATGGATTTGTCTACATCCTTAAAAAGGATTAAAGAAAAGTCCAAAGGGTCATCCTCTGATGGGGAGGGGGGTAAGAAGAAAGGGAAAAAGTAAATAAGTAAGGCTGTTTAACTCAATCACCCATGATGGCGGCACTCACCCCATTGACTCTGGCATCCATTAACTGTGCCAGCATTAAGTCTGATACGGCTAGATTTGCAGCCTTTGATTTTCTCGGTCGTATTAACGCCGACATTTTGTTTTTGCAGGAGACCAGGTTGACAGACCAAGCCTTGCTAGTAAAAGCCAAGCGAGAGTGGAGGCATGGGCCTTCACACTGGTCTCTTGCGGCTGAGCCGTATAGTGGGGTGGCGGTCCTTTTTACCGCTCCTGTAGAATGCAGACGGGTTATTGAGTTAGAAATGGGGAGGTGCCTGATCTTGGATGTCCTCATGAAGGGGCAAGAGCTCAGGCTCATTAACATCTATGCCCCACAGACTAAGTGGGACCGTAAAAGCCTTTTTATGAGGATTAAGCCCTTTCTTTTTACGAGTCGGCAAGTGATCTTTGGTGGAGACTTCAACACTATCACGAGGTCTCAGGACAGGAGAGGCGCCAAAGACAAGCTGGCTTATGATAGCATGGCCCTGATTAGTATAGTTAGGGAAGCTCGCCTAGAGGATGCTCACATCCGGACACCCTCGGGCCACGTGGGTTTCACCTATCATCGAGGTAGCTGCAGGTCTAGATTGGACAGGTTTTATTTAAAGGAGGAAGCCGTCTCTTCCGCAGTGTCCGTGGTTGAGGTGGAGTTCTCCGACCACTGTCTAATTTTGTTTTCCCTGAATGTTTCAGAGACCCCCCGGATGGGTAGAGGCTACTGGAGGCTGAATTCGTCCCTCCTGGAAGAAGCAGAGGTAAGACAATCCTTTGAGGATTTTCTTCAGAGTCAGGTACCTCTACTGGGCCTATGTAGTAGTAAGTCAGAGTGGTGGGAGATATTCAAGAAGCGGGTTGCGAGGTTCTTCCGCCAGCTCTCAAGCCTCAGGTCCCTGAATAGGTATCGTGTGTATCAGGGCCTGAGGAGGAAACTCGAGCATCTCGTCTCGACTGGAGGTAGTAGAGAGGAGATCTCCAGAGTGAAAGCCTTACTCATGAGGTGTCAGTATGATAGGCACACATCTTTAGTTTTTGAGAGGGATTTCGGAAGGTACCGCTCGCCCGATCCCTACAGAAACTGTAAGATGTCAGTGAGTAGTAAGATCGTGACTGGACTGGTTGATAGTACGGGATCTCTGAACCGGTCCAGATCAGGGATCCTGGAGGTCGTCAGATCCTTTTACTCACACCTCTTGGGGAGGAAGGATCTAGATCGGGATGTGATGTCGGGTTTCCTGGCTGACGCCATTCCTGAGCCAGGGGTAGACTCCTCTCTTGATGTTTTGGCAGAAGAGATCAGGGAAGAGGAAGTTAGACTGGCGATTGAAGGGCTTGCCCTGAAGAAGTCGCCAGGTCCAGATGGCTTAACATCTGAGTGGTATAAGACCTTCAGGGACCTCTTGGTTCCCCTCTTGACCGAGGTCTTCAATGAGTGTCTTTCCTCGGGCACTCTGCCGAGGTCAATGAGGAGGTCAGCCCTGATTCTTCTGTCAAAGGGTAAAGATTCGAGCCGTATTGAGAATTGGAGGCCCATAGCTCTTCTCAATGCGGACAGGAAGATTCTGGCCAAGATACTGTTTAATCGGTTGGTGAAATTTGCGCCCCGGCTCCTTTCGAAGGCTCAGCACTGCTCTGTTCCAGGCCGAAGCACCTTAAGTGCTGTCCTTAGTGTCAGGGAGGCAGTGGAGCGGAGTAGTGCGGGACTTTGGAAGGGGTACTTGCTGTCCTTGGATCAGGCCAAAGCATTTGATCGGGTGAACCACGAGTACCTCTGGTCTGTCCTTCTGAGATATGGCCTACCAGATACTTTTGTCAATTGGCTTAAGACCTTGTATGCAGGGGCAGAGGGTTTCCCGCTGGTGAACGGTTGGTCTGGCCGCTCTTTTGAGGTTGGGTCTGGTGTTCGCCAGGGCTGTCCTTTGAGCCCACTGTTGTATGTGTTCGCGATCGACCCTTTCCTTAGGAGGGTTGGTTGTGGACCGTTGGCAGGGGTCGGGATGAGCCTGGAGGAACCAGAAGCCACCCTGAGAGTGGTGGCGTACGCTGATGATGTCACTGTTTTTGTATCCTCGAGAGGGGAGGCAGATATGGTGATGTCTGAAGTGGAGCGCTACTCGGAGGCATCCGGGTCCAAGATCAACCGGGACAAGTGTGAGAGTCTCTGGCTGGGAGGGGGAGATCCCAGGTTTGATCTCCCGGACACCCTTCCAGAGCCCCAAGAGTCAGCAAAAGTATTGGGCATCACATTTGGCCAGGGTGATTACCCCACTAAAAACTGGGATGGTAGGCTCCAGGATGCCACACGGAAGGTGGACCAGTGGAAGGGTTGGTCTTTGACCCTCAGGGAAAGGGTACACCTGATCAAATCGTACCTGCTCCCTTTGTTCATCTACCTGGGCAGTGTATGTATCTTGCCAGAGGCTTCCTATACTAGGATCTACAGCCTGTTCTTCCAGTTGTTATGGGGGAATAGGCTGAACCTGGTCAAGAGAGAGGTTACGTACCGCACGAGGAGACTTGGGGGTTTGTCTATGGTGAACCCTGTGGTGTTCTTAGTGAACACCTTCTTGAAAGCTAACATCGCAAACCTCTGGAAAGAGAGGGCTCCTCCGTGGGTACTCTCCTGTAGGGAATGGTTTCAGCCTTTCTTCCAGGAATGGGAGACAGGAGGGCGAGTGAAGGACCTTCGTACACCCCATGGATATCTCCCGGCTTACGCTACCCCGACTCTGAAGATGATACGTCGGTGGGGTCTGGGAATGTGGGAGATCAGGACTCAGTCGAGGAAATTCCTTGACCAAAGGGTTCTGTTGACCCATTTCCAGAAGCCCCTGGCGCTCAGGGATTGCCCAGGTCGGGATCTGAGGGTTGGGTTAAGTCTTTTGAACTCAAAGAGGATCCCCCAGAAGTTTTGGGACTTGGCCTGGCGCTGCTTCCAGGGGAAGCTATATGTGAGGGACAATTTGAAGTGCAGGAGCTCCGATGATCGGGGATGTCCCCGAGAGGAGTGTGGAAATACGCTGGAAAGCATGGATCATTTCCTGCTTCATTGTCCCTTCAATATAGGGGTTTACACCAGGGTGGGCGCCTCCATAGGTTGGAGTCAGTTACTCAGCCTCACCTATCCGGAGTGGGCTTATGGGACATTCAGGAACCTGGGTGGCCGAGATCGCTGCACGTTATTTCTAGTCAGCTTAGTGGTTAGGTACCACACGTGGAACGCACGGTGTCTAGTATCTACACAGCGTAGAGTCCTCTCCGAGGTGGAGGTCTGTAGGAACATCACTGGTGACCTTGGGAAGATCAGGTCTTTGGAGTATGGCAGGCTGGGTACAAGTAGGGCTTCTCTCCTCTGGAGGGGTTTTTCCTTCGCTGTGCCCTAGGTACTGAGCCCACTGGGTGAGGGACCATAATTCTGGTTAGGGACAGAGTAGATAGGGACAGAGGTAGGGAGAGTGTGAGGGTTAGATTAATATTTAAGGATAGTAGTAGGGAGAGGGTAGGGGGCATAGTCAGGGATAGGTTATAAATTATTATGGTACCCGGTCTGCCATCCTTCGATCCTGGTGGGGGGCTGTGCATGACACGTTAGCTTTTTGTTTTCTAACAAGTAATAAACAGTAAAGGGCTTACAGGCTACCGAACTTGAGCCTTGCTGTTATGTCATAATGTGTTGGTGTTATGGGATATTGTTATGGTGTATACTTCATTCTATAGTTATTGTATAAGTTCTGGGGTATAGGATAGGTTGGGTGGGGTGATGGGGGGGGGTTCCCTGGATGGGTATTGGGGTTCTGGCATGGGTCACTGAGGGACAAAAACTGAACTCATGGACCCAGACTCATGTCCAGATTTGGGGTGTGGGAAATGGGGCTTATAGTTAGTGTAGTAGATAGGTTTATGTGTGATATGGTTGCTGTAATTTATTGATTTGCATTATTATTATTATGATTTGCATTATTATTATTATTATTATTATTATTATTATTATATGAGTTACGTTATCAGTATTTGTGTCTTATAAGGCAGCCGGACCTCGTATTCTTGGGATACTTTCATAACTGTTAAAGTTGTATAGTGTGTGTATGTGTGTGTGTGTTGTTGGATGGGAGTTATGTATCTGGAAGTGGGGGGCTTGGTGGGTGACTTATGCTGGGGTGTATGTGTCTGAGTGGGGGGGGGCTTTGTGTGTTGGGTTTGCAGGGTAGAGTGTGTGTGTGTGTGTGTGTGTGTGTGTGTGCGCGCATTATAATTAAAAAAAAAAAAAAAAATTTTGGTTTTGGTCTAGACAGAGTGTCTTTACTATATTATCTGTGTGCTGTGAGGTGTGAGTGTGGGGTAGGTAGTAGCGGTGGTGGGGTAGTAATAGTAGTAGTAAGGATAAGTTGGGGGGGGGGTAGTGTTTTACTATGAAGCTGGACTGGCCGGGTGAGGCAGGTGTGAGGGATGTTTCCCTTATAGAAAATATGATTATTATTTCAGAATTTATTGATTTGTTGTTTTTGTTGTAAGCAGAAAGCTTTGTATTTGTTTTTGTTCTGGCTGATGGAGCCGCGTTTATGTTTATGTAGTTATACTTGTTAAGTTTTATATTTTTCTAATAAAAAGAATTACAGGATGTAACTCAGGATCAGTAATGTAATGTATATACACAGTGACCCCACCAGCAGAATAGTGAGTGCAGCTCTGGAGTATAATACAGGATGTAACTCAGGATCAGTACAGGGTCAGTAATGTAATGTATGTACACAGTGACCCCACCAGCAGAATAGTGAGTGCAGCTCTGGAGTATAATACAGGATGTAACTCAGGATCAGTAATGTAATGTATGTACACAGTGACCCCACCAGCAGAATAGTGAGTGCAGCTCTAGAGTATAATACAGGATGTAACTCAGGATCAGTAATGTAATGTATGTACACAGTGACCCCACCAGCAGAATAGTGAGTGCAGCTCTGGAGTATAATACAGGATGTAACTCAGGATCAGTAATGTAATGTATATACACAGTGACCCCACCAGCAGAATAGTGAGTGCAGCTCTGGAGTATAATACAGGATGTAACTCAGGATCAGTAATGTAATGTATATACACAGTGACCCCACCAGCAGAATACTGAGTGCAGCTCTGGAGGGTGTGGTTACTGGGTGTGTCTGTGTTTGCTGCTGAGCTCCACACATCCAGACTTCCAGGAGGAGAGAGGCTGATTTACCACCTGCTTCCCCAGGAAGGTGGCAGCTTCCTGGGAGAGTTTTCAGCATGGATCCCCTGACCTCCACCTCCCGGTCAAGGCCGGCGGGGGGTGTAGAGTGTAAGCTACCGGCCAGCGCTCCGGCTGGAGGGGTAAGAAGATCGAGTAGGGTTCGCAGCAATGTGGACCCAGCCCTTCCAGCGACGGGTGGAAGCCGCAAGGTTTCTGATGTTGATACAAAGCCTGCAAGCAAGGTGAGCGGAAGACGGGGTGCAGGTGCAGCTGCACGGAGGGGCTCCCAGGAGAGTCAGGTGGTGGAGCAGTGGGGTCTCAGGGGGCCCAGGGAGTCTGCAGTGACCTATGGCTCCAGGATAGCTGCAAAGCTCACTGAGTATGAGCAGCTGGGGAAAAGACTGAAAGGTCTAAGAGAAAACCTGAGCTTTGCTAAGCACAGAGCCAGCTCAGCCCCAAAGAAGCAGAAACCTGGGTTTACAGCTAAGGTGAAGTCTCTGCAGCAGGAGATTAAAGACCTGGAGCTGCAGAGGATGGTTATCCTGGAGGGCAGTGATATCTTCAGAGAGAAGCTCCTCAATGCGGACAGATTTGCCAGCATGAAATCCCCAAAGAAGGAGGAGGAGGATGATGGGGGTGATTGTTCCGCAGATGGTGAGAGCAGTAGTGAGGAAGAGGAAGGAGAAGACATAGAAGCTGAAGAGACCACTGTGACAGCGAGTCTGGAGGACTTGGCTACAAAATCCCCCAGCGCACAAGTGGTGGATGAGTCCCAGCTAAGTCTACCTGCAGGACAAGTGGCCCTACCAACATCTTCAGGAGAAGGCTCTACAGAGGATGATGGTGGTGATGATGATGATGATGATGACGACAACGACTCTGGAGGAGCTCTGCTTGCAAAGATAAAACAAATTGAATCCCCAGTGCATATGGATAACTTCAGCTTTGGAGATGACCTGGGGATGGAGAGGTTAATTAAAAAGAAGAGGAAAGGCAGAAAAAAGAGGAAGAAGCCAGCAGAGCAGGTGAACCTTGTGTATGTTCCCTTTGTGCAGTCTGGGGCGGCTGGAAAGTCGTCTCAGGGTGCAGATACTGGTAATCTGACTGTCCCCGCTTCTGCTACTGTGGAGCGGGGCCAGAAAGCCAGTAAGAGTACAACCAAGATGGCGGAGAGTGCCGGCCTCGCTGGTCAGGGTAGTGAGGTCGGTAACGGTGTAGGAGCGGCCGGGGGGCCGTACAGTTTGGTGGATGAGGTGACGTGTGCAGGGCGCTCCTCTGCAGGTAAAGGGAGGAGTGTCCCAGTGCCAGCGGCTGGCACATTGCCCGGGCGGTCGGGCATTAAAATTGTGGGCGAGCGTTCGGCTGGATCTGGAGCTGCAGGACGCTCCTCTGCAGGCAAAGGGAGGAGTGTCCAGGCTTCAGGAGAAGGCACAAGTGCCAGTGATAATCTTACTGCTGGGGACAGAGCAAGCAGTAAAGAGACTGTCACTAAGTCAGGTGCCTGTCTGGTGCCGCAGGTACACACCAATGGACATGGACACATTTCTGACAGCCATAACATTAATGAAGCCATGCTTCAGGCGGTGCAGGAGATTGAGGCAGAGGTGCTGGCTGAGGCTGAGGGCCGGACAGGTGGCAATGCTGCATCTCCCCAAGTTAAGGGGAAGACGGTTGCCCAGTCAAATGTGCCCAGGGATGCCAAGGATGCCACTGCTAATGCCAGAGCTACTACTAATATATCCAGTAGTAATGTAATAAAGCCAGCCAGACTACAGGTAGGCCAGTCCAGCCCAGCTAGGCAGGGAATGATTAATGCTGGTGTTAATGTTTCTTCTGTGGTTGCTGGGGGGAGTGGGGATGGTCCGGCTGCCCCCCCAGTGGTGGCCGCTCCAGTAAGGAGCTATGCCAACGTCACTGCTGGGGGAACTAGGGGATCCTCATCTCTTAATCCAGGAGAAGGTAACTTGCAACGACGCCTCCTGGAGGCGTTGAGGAGAGGAGACAGAACGCTCCAAGTAGAGGGCCGGGAGGTCGACCTGTCCTTTTATGTAGAAAGACATGGGCTTGGGGCATTCCGAGAGCATAATGGGGAAGTGGTCTGGTCCCTTCCGACACCCGGGCAGGAGGTTGGCCGTAGGAACGTAGCCCGTCTGGTATGGAGAGGCAGTGATGCGTGCCCATCCAGAGCAAAGGTGGTAGAGCTTCTCTTCCAGATGAGTTTCAGGGCGAATGACATCTTTGCCCTGATCCACCCCTACGGTACCTCTGAATTCGACATCAGCTTTGTGAAGCCAGAGGGACTTGAGCTCTTCTGGTCTAATCACGAGCTGGTGAAGGATGAGCCCGTGTGGCGGGATTTCGCTGTAAAGGCGGTATCCCGTCAGAGTTCTGTCAAGAAGGTGACCGTTCTGACACGTAACGAGTCGCTTTCTTGCTATGACATCATGACCTGGCTAGGCAGGTTTGGGGAGGTGACGGACATCCCCAAGAAAAATCTGGATGAGCATGGTATTTGGTCCGGAGCCTGGACGTTTTCCGTTCGCCTCCGTCGTTCAGGCAACACTGTCGCACACATTCCATCTGCTGCCTTCCTCGGACGCGATAGGATCCAAGTCTTTTACCAGGGGCAGCCGAAGCTGTGTCACAAGTGTGGTGATCCCACCCACTTTAGTGCAAACTGCACTAAGCTGATTTGTGCATTGTGCGGTGCGGAGGGTCATCTGGCTGCCGCCTGTGGCCGGATTCGCTGTCACCTGTGTGGTGACCTTGGTCACCCATTTAGCAGGTGTCCACGCTCATTCTCCAATGCTGCGGCCGCCCAAGATGGGGAGAGCCTTGTTGTTGCCTCACCTGGGGAGGGAACCAGCAGAGGAGAAGGGGCACCAGGGCCAGTGAAGAAGGTAAAAAGCAAGACCCCCTCTAAGCTCAGGCGAGAGGAGAAGCGCAGAAGGAGCAGGGACCTGGGAAGTTCCCTGATGCCAGGAGTAGTCAGTGGTCCTGCTCCAGATGCCAGCTTAGAGGGAACAGCTGAGGCTCTGGGGGATACCGAGTTAGATGAAGAGATAAGGAGACTTCGTAAAGAGGAGGCAAAGAGAGCCATTTCCTCCAGTTCCTCCCAATATGAAAGTTTGGATGAGGACGGTGGGAAAGGGCAAAATGAAAAACGTAAGTGCGACAGTAGGAGGCAAGGCCAGAAGGGGCCTTGGGCGTCTTCTTCTTTGTCCTCCGGTGTTGCGGGCCAAGTGCCAAAGGAAAGCCTGACTGACCCCCCTCTGATCGTTCTGTCCAATAGGTATCAGGCCCTCGGCAAAGCCGAGGCTGAGGGACTGATTTTGGAGACGGTGAGGTCTCCAGGAGGTGCCGAGCCTGTTCCTTCTGAGGCAGTTTCCTTGGGAGGCCAGGTGGACCCTGGGTCAGGAGATGAGGATCTGGGTATGGATATGTCTGCATCTTTAAAGCGGGTTAAAGAGAAGGCAAAAGGATCTTCTTCTGATGGGGAAGGTGGTAAAAAGAAGGGTAGAAAATAAAGAGACAAGGCTGTCCAACTCAATCACCCATGATGGCGGCACTCACCCCATTGACTCTGGCATCCATTAACTGTGCCAGCATTAAGTCGGATACGGCTAGATTTGCAGCCTTTGATTTTCTCGGTCGTATTAACGCCGACATTTTGTTTTTGCAGGAGACCAGGTTGACAAATCAAGCCTTGCTAGTAAAAGCCAAGCGAGAGTGGAGGCATGGGCCTTCACACTGGTCTCTTGCGGCTGAGCCGTATAGTGGGGTGGCGGTCCTTTTTACCGCTCCTGTAGAATGCAGACGGGTTATTGAGTTGGAAATGGGGAGGTGCCTGATCTTGGATGTCCTCATGAGGGGGCAAGAGCTCAGGCTCATTAACATCTATGCCCCACAGACTAAGTGGGACCGTAAAAGCCTTTTCATGAGGATTAAGCCCTTTCTTTTTACGAGTCGGCAGGTGATCTTTGGTGGAGACTTCAACACTATCACGAGGTCTCAGGACAGGAGGGGCGCCAAAGACAAGCTGGCTTATGATAGCATGGCCCTGATTAGCATAGTTAGGGAAGCTCGCCTAGAGGATGCCCACATCCGGACACCCTCGGGCCACGCGGGTTTCACCTATCATCGAGGTAGCTGCAGGTCTAGATTAGACAGGTTTTATTTAAAGGAGGAAGCCGTCTCTTCCGCAGTGTCCGTGGTTGAGGTGGAGTTCTCCGACCACTGTCTAATTTTGTTTTCCCTGAATGTTTCAGAGACCCCCCGGATGGGTAGAGGCTACTGGAGGCTGAATTCGTCCCTCCTGGAAGAAGCAGAGGTAAGACAATCCTTTGAGGATTTTCTTCAGAGTCAGGTACCTCTACTGGGCCTATGTAGTAGTAAGTCAGAGTGGTGGGAGATATTCAAGAAGCGGGTTGCGAGGTTCTTCCGCCAGCTCTCGAGCCTCAGATCCCTGAATAGGTATCGTGTGTATCAGGGCCTGAGGAGGAAACTCGAGCATCTCGTCTCGACTGGAGGTAGTAGAGAGGAGATCTCCAGAGTGAAAGCCTTGCTCATGAGGTGTCAGTATGATAGGCACACATCTTTAGTTTTTGAGAGGGATTTCGGGAGGTACCGCTCGCCCGACCCCTACAGAAACTGTAAGATGTCAGTGAATAGTAAGATTGTGACTGGACTGGTTGATAGTACGGGATCTCTGAGCCGGTCCAGATCAGGGATCCTGGAGGTCATCAGATCCTTTTACTCACACCTCTTGGGGAGGAAGGATCTAGATCGAGATGTGATGTCGGGTTTCCTGGCTGAAACCATTCCTGAGCCAGGGGTAGACCCCTCTCTTGATGTTTTGGCAGAAGAGATCAGGGAAGAGGAAGTTAGACTGGCGATTGAAGGGCTTGCCCTGAAGAAGTCGCCAGGTCCAGATGGCTTAACATCTGAGTGGTATAAGACCTTCAGGGACCTCTTGGTTCCCCTCTTGACCGAGGTCTTCAATGAGTGTCTCTCCTCGGGCACTCTGCCGAGGTCAATGAGGAGGTCAGCCCTGATTCTTCTGTCAAAGGGTAAAGATTCGAGCCGTATTGAGAATTGGAGGCCCATAGCTCTTCTCAATGCGGACAGGAAGATTCTGGCCAAGATACTGTTTAATCGGCTGGTGAAGTTTGCACCCCGGCTCCTTTCGGGGGCTCAGCACTGCTCTGTTCCAGGCCGAAGCACCTTAAGTGCTGTCCTTAGTGTCAGGGAGGCAGTGGAGCGGAGTAGTGCGGGTCTTTGGAAGGGGTACTTGCTGTCCCTGGATCAGGCCAAAGCATTTGATCGGGTGAACCACGAGTACCTCTGGTCCGTCCTTCTGAGATATGGCCTACCAGATACTTTTGTCAATTGGCTTAAGATCTTGTATGCAGGGGCAGAGAGTTTCCCGCTGGTGAACGGTTGGTCTGGCCGCTCTTTTGAGGTTGGGTCTGGTGTTCGCCAGGGCTGTCCTTTGAGCCCACTGTTGTATGTGTTCGCGATCGACCCTTTCCTTAGGAGGGTTGGTTGTGGACCGTTAGCAGGGGCCGGGATGAGCCTGGAGGAGCCAGAAGCCACCCTGAGAGTGGTAGCGTACGCTGATGATGTCACTGTTTTTGTATCCTCGAGAGGGGAGGCAGATATGGTGATGTCTGAAGTGGAGCGCTACTCGGAGGCATCCGGGTCCAAGATCAACCGGGATAAGTGTGAGAGTCTCTGGCTGGGAGGGGGAGATCCCAGGTTTGATCTCCCGGGCACCCTTCCAGAGCCCCAAGAGTCAGCAAAAGTATTGGGCATCACATTTGGCCAGGGTGATTACCCCACTAAAAACTGGGATGGTAGGCTCCAGGATGCCACTCGGAAGGTGGATCAGTGGAAAGGTTGGTCTTTAACCTTAAGGGAAAGGGTGCACCTGATCAAATCGTACCTGCTCCCTTTGTTTATCTACCTGGGCAGTGTATGTATCTTGCCAGAGGCTTCCTATACTAGGATCTACAGCCTGTTCTTCCAGCTGTTATGGGGGAATAGGCTGAACCTGGTCAAGAGAGAGGTTACGTACCGCACGAGGAGACTAGGGGGTTTGTCTATGGTGAACCCTGTGGTGTTCTTAGTGAACACCTTCTTGAAAGCTAACATCGCAAACCTCTGGAAAGAGAGGGCTCCTCCGTGGGTACTCTCCTGCAGGGAATGGTTTCGGCCTTTCTTCCAGGAATGGGAGACAGGAGGGCGAGTGAAGGACCTTCGTACACCCCATGGATATCTTCCGGCTTACGCTACCCTGACTCTGAAGATGATACGTCGGTGGGGTCTGGGAATGTGGGAGATCAGAACTCAGTCAAGGAAATTCCTTGACCAAAGGGTTCTGTTGACCCATTTCCAGAAGCCCCTGGCGCTCAGGGATTGCCCAGGTCAGGATCTGAGGGTTGGGTTAAGTCTATTGAACTCAAAGAGGATCCCCCAGAAGTTTTGGGACTTGGCCTGGCGCTGCTTCCAGGGGAAGCTATATGTGAGGGACAATTTGAAGTGCAGAAGCTCCGATGATCGGGGGTGTCCCCGAGAGGAGTGTGGAAATACGCTGGAGAGCATGGATCATTTCCTGCTTCATTGTCCCTTCAATATAGGGGTTTACACCAGGGTGGGCGCCTCCATAGGTTGGAGTCAGTTAGCCAGCCTCACCTATCCGGAGTGGGCTTATGGGGCATTCAGGAACCTGGGTGGCCGAGATCGCTGCACGTTATTTCTAGTCAGCTTAGTGGTTAGGTACCACACGTGGAACGCACGGTGTCTAGTATCTACACAGCGTAGAGTCCTCTCCGAGGTGGAGGTCTGTAGGAACATCACTGGTGACCTTGGGAAGATCAGGTCTTTGGAGTATGGCAGGCTGGGTACCAGTAGGGCTTCTCTCCTGTGGAGAGGGTTTTCCTTTGCTGTGCCCTAGGTACTGAGCCCACTGGGTGAGGGACCATAATTCTGGTTAGGGACAGAGTAGATAGGGACAGAGGTAGGGAGAGTGTGAGGGTTAGATTAATATTAAGGGATAGTAGTAGGGAGAGGGTAGGGAGAATAGTCAGGGATAGGTTATAAATTATTATGGTACCCGGTCTGCCATCCTCCGATCCCGGTGGGGGGCTATGCATGACACTTTAGGTTTTTGTTTTAATTTTCTATTCAGTTATAAACAGTAAAGGGCTTACAGGCTACCGAACTTGAGCCTTGTATGTGTTGTGGTGTTGGTGTTTTAGGTAGTTTGGTAAGTTGAGGGCTGGATAAGCCCTATGGACAATTATAGTTATTGTATATGGTATGGGGTATAGAATAGGTTGGGAGGGGTGATGGGGGGTTTACATCGTATGCTTTTCCTTGGATGGGGTTCTGGCATGAGTCACTGAGGGACAAGAACTGAACTTATGGACCCAGACTCATGTCCAGATTTGGGGTGTGGGTGATGGGGTTTGTAGTTAGAATATTAGATAGGTTTATGTAATTTGATTGCTATAATTTTATTATTATTTGCATTGTTTATTAGTATACTTTAATATTATTATTATTATTATTATTATTATAATTTTTTTTTTATAAGGCAGCCGGACCTGGTATTCTTAAGTTAGTATTTGGTGTTTCCATCTTTTACTATTTGTACTAACTTGGTTTTGTTAGGATAGTTTTAGTTGGGGATAGTTCCTTAACTGTTAAAGTTGTCTATTGTGTGTGTGTGTGTGTGGGGGGGGGGGGTTAGGTGGGAGTTATGTATATGGGGATGGGAGGTTTGGTTGGTGAATTGTGCTGGGGTGTGTGTGAGTGGGGGGTGCTGTGTGTGTTGAAGGGGAAAAAAAAAAAAAAAAAAAGCTTTGTGTAGTTTTGGTTTTCTTATTTTGTTCAGTTATGTCCAAGCAGGGACTGTATTAAGTTAGAGTCAAGCATGGCTCAAACATGTTATAGCTTTTTTTGCCTTTGGTCTAAAGTGGCTTTACTATATTATTTCTGTGTGCTGTGAGGTGTGAGTGTGGGGTAGGTAGTAGCGGTGGTGGGGTAGGTAGTAGCGGTGGTGGGGTAGGTAGTAGCGGTGGTGGGGGTAGTAATAGTTGTAAGTTTGGGGGATTTTGGTAGTATCTTATAATGAAGCTGGACTGGCCGGTGAGGCAGGTGTGAGGGAGGATTTCCTTTCTGTAAAGACATTATTTAAGTATTTATTAATGTGTTGTTTTTGTTATAAGCAGAAAGCTTTGTATTTGTTTTTGTTCTGGCTGATGGAGCCGCGTTTATGTTTATGTTTATGCAGTTATACTTGTTAAGTTTTATATTTTTCTAATAAAAAGAATTACAGGATGTAACTCAGGATCAGTAATGTAATGTATATACACAGTGACCCCACCAGCAGAATAGTGAGTGCAGCTCTGGAGTATAATACAGGATGTAACTCAGGATCAGTACAGGATCAGTAATGTAATGTATGTACACAGTGACCCCACCAGCAGAATAGTGAGTGCAGCTCTGGAGTATAATACAGGATGTAACTCAGGATCAGTACAGGGTCAGTAATGTAATGTATGTACACAGTGACCCCACCAGCAGAATAGTGAGTGCAGCTCTGGAGTATAATACAGGATGTAACTCAGGATCAGTACAGGGTCAGTAATGTAATGTATGTACACAGTGACCCCACCAGCAGAATAGTGAGTGCAGCTCTGGAGTATAATACAGGATGTAACTCAGGATCAGTAATGTAATGTATGTACACAGTGACCCCACCAGCAGAATAGTGAGTGCAGCTCTAGAGTATAATACAGGATGTAACTCAGGATCAGTAATGTAATGTATGTACACAGTGACCCCACCAGCAGAATAGGGAGTGCAGCTGTGGAGATCTGGGTCTCTGCTGTAATACCCTGTTGCACGTTATACATTGGGGCTATTGGCAGCTATGAGACGTCTTTCCTCCCGGAGTGTATACAGGGAGTCATCTTCTAAACCCATTGTAACTTGTAGCTACGTTGGACGTACAGTAGCGACAATGTCTGGAACAATATGACAATTTGGCTTTGACAATTACACGGAAAACCTGTGAAGCAAACAGTAAACAAGCATATTCATCCCCAGCCTAAATATTTAAAGGCAATGGAACATAAAACCTTGTAAAATTAATGGTTCTTTAAGTCAAATGTTCTCCAGTCTGTGTTTATGGGCAGTATGAAGCACCATGCAGCCCAGCTGGAGTCCGCTCACCACAGTGGCGTTAAATGTTATTATTATTAAATATAAAACACAAATGTATCCGTAGCTTTAAGAAAAAATGGGGCAATAACATTTACTGGCGTGTACAATAAGTGCAGGCAGGAGGCAGGAGGACGTCTCTGCCCAATGAGTTTACAACAAGTCGAAATTAAGGCATTTCGAGGAGTTTTATATACGACCCTCCGAATAGTCATAAAACACGGCGGTGATGCAGGCTTTGGCGGCTGGCACAGTAGTTGATATTCCCCTTTAAAAGAAGGTAATAGGTCGTAGAAATGAGCAATAAGGCACTGGGGAAAATTTCTTTTATGCAAGAGAATACTCTCTTGTCTATGAAAAAAAAAAACTTCACGGTGATTTTCCTCCCCGAGTACAAGCAGTTACTGATTAGACTCTCTGATACAATGCACCTGAAGGGTATAATTTTTTCTTACAATCTTTGCCAAGGTTGCAATTCTTTTGTTGATTGCAAAAAGGCCAAAAAACGGACAAGAAAAGTTACCTCGAAGGGAGAGAGGCAAAGTAATAGAAAGGACACGAGAGCCGAAGACGCTAAGTGGTCATCCTTCGAAGAGAGATCGCTTTTCTTCCCGATAGGGTGGAGGTCTCATTGCGGTCCCGTTGGCGCGGTAAGGGTTAATGAATGAATAATGGATGACGGCATTAGGACAATCCGAGCATTTTCATCCTCTAAGTGATGGAGTTATTCAATAATGAAGGAGCCAGAAATAACCCAAATCTCCGATAGACCACTCAACGGGTGGTCTTTCCCTCCCCACCACCACCAGTGAAGGAGATGGTTACAAGAGATCAGGGCTCTCCGGGTTGCTGCTGCTTGTGAGGAGCCTTGAAACAGTAGGAAGTCTGAAGCCTCCTTCAGGGGTTTTTAACCCAATTCCTTTTATTACCAATGAATAACTAATTTGTATGTAAATTAGGACAACGTGCGTGCAAATGCATTTGTTAATTTGTAAACTCGATGGGTTGAGTGGCCTTAAAGACTGTTGTTCGGGTTATGTACCGTGGCTGGGAAGCCTTATCATATTTCATTGCTTTATCTTCAAAGCTGGCTTACCGAAACCTGTGGCTCTACAGATGGTTTTCTAAATATAATATCTGCCTTGGTACGCTGGGGGTAGAGTTCAAAGCGCGGCTGAGGAGACCACCTAGAGTCTTGAGGATGAAGATCAAGCGATGGTGGAAGCTGATGACGTAGAGGCTGTCCGGGAAGAGGAAAATATGGCTGATTTCTTCCTAAAACAGCCCCCCCATCTGTCCACAGGTGGTATGTGGTACTGCATTTCAGACCCACTCACTGTGATAGAGCTAAGATAGCCCAAGTGTGGGCTCCTCCTATTATATCCCCTTGAATTTGAGGACATTTCTGTAGGTGTAACTTAATAGTACCTGAGGGAAATGTGGTTCCTTCGGACGGCCTTAAAATCAGCTCCTGTCCCTGTACAATGACAGCGATTGTTTGCCAGTATCTGGTGATCAGATGTTGATGAGAATTTCCATGTTATGTATCATCCAGGTATTGACCAGGATCAGGATGGCCAAGAGCAGAAGAGGATGCCAAGCTTTATTGTCCTCCAGTCCCTATGACCACACAATGTCTTTTTTGGCCATTTCACCGTTTTTTTTTTTTTTTTTACATCTGTCATTTCACTGCTAAACAACGTACGTTATTTGAAAACATCGGCCGTGGAATATTAGCTGTTGTTAGTCTGCAAAATGATGGCCTTCCAAAAGAACGGTCGTCAAACTGACAAAAAAAGTTCATCTAGTGTTCTTAGCCTTAGGCTAATGAAATGGATACAACAAGAATGTATAGTGGGCATCCATCCATCCACTGGTACCCACATTGTCTTAAAATCAGGCTAAAGGCAGGCTTATGCATCTAAGAGACCCCTCTTCTTCATGGGGCCTAAACTTGAAGGCTGTAATACTAATATAGCTCTGGTCATGGATGTGATTACTAAAACCAAACAATATATTAAAGAGAAGCGAAGCATAAGTAGTCAACCTTAAAGAGAATGTGTCAGCAGGTATATCGCTTTAAGTTTTTTACATGGTTAGGCCGTCGCCAACACGGGGATGCTGCTGCCACGGTCCTTTTTTTTAACTGTGGCCTGCTTCCCCCGCATGGTGCTCGTCTATTACTGAGCACCAGTCCGGACTGAAGCACTGGAGGTGGGCCCACTGTGACAAAAAAAAAACTCCCCTCCATTAGAATCAATGAAACTGTATCACAAAGGGGAGGGGATTTCGTCACACTGGGGGTTGACCTGCCTCCAGTGCTTTAGACTGGGCGGATGGGAATAGACTGGCACCATGAACAGGAAAAAAGGGCCATGGCACCGGTTTCCCCGCATTGGCGCCGGTCTATTTATGTAAAAAACGTAAAGCGATGTACCTGATGGTAAATTAGCTTATATGTTATATTTGGAGCTTCTGGGCCCCTTCTGATTTATGGGCCCAGTTGCAGCTGCGACCACTGTAACCCTATAGCTACCCCACTGCCAAGAATATGTGGTACCTAATCCATTATGTCTGGTGGAGGGATGTGCACACACTTGACTATTCCCATATTTCCCATAGAGAATGACTGGACTCGTAACGTCAATTAGAAAGTAAGAGGATTTTATCTTTGGGATGGTTGGGCTCCCATCAGTAAGACGCTCCACCAGACATCTATGGTATACCAAATTATTATGTCAGAAATATACAAGAAGACAATGCTGTAAATGATGAACTTACCTGAGCACACCTCCACGTCCAGGCTTCTTCATCTCTTTATTGAGATAGACGAGTGATGTTCCTAGTCCCGTACATCCCGATCCCCAATACAAAATTGTCTACAACGGCCTTTTTACGACGCTCTCCTTTAAGGAGTAATAGTGTGCCTTTCATCCTACAACACATAATAATAATCTCTCCCCAGAATTCTTGCACGCTTTCCATAGTAAATCTAGGCCAATGGGTTGTCATAGAGCAGAATAGAGTAGAATCTCCTGCAGTAACAATCCTGGCCACTAGTTGGCACCACTGACAGCCACCATACTGCAAGTGAAATCTACCTAATGGCTTTAATTACCAGAGCCGTCATTATGCATAAATTACCCCGAATGATAAAATCTATAAGAATTTAGTGACAATGATGATGGGGAAGGAGACATTAGAGTAGCGGTGTTTTTTATAACGGCTTCTATTCCTTTGTGATGTGATACTCCAGCACTTTAGCAGAGTGGCAGAGGTCTGGGAGGAAGTTATTACATGTGAGATTAAACTCTTAGAGGGCCACGCGCCTTTATCTTACTCTTCACCCCAAGGTTTGAAGCAATTCATTCTTTATTATGTTCTTTCACTTGTACAATACAGAATCCAAATGTCTGCCTGTCCGGGTGCCATCAATTATTCAGATACTTAAACTCTTTCTCATCTATAGAATTTTACTCATATATTTTGTACAGTTTTCTATATCTTATTAGATCTTCCCTCCCTAATAGAAAGGATCCTACATTTAGGGACTCCTATCAGTAAACAGGATCATAGAGACTACCCCGAGGGTCCCTCTATCTCTGGAGGACCCGATCTGTCCTTACATTACATGGATAGCCCTATGGTTGCTGTGTAATACTCAGTTTCTCCTGTGGTGGCACTGCAGAGATATTGAACACTGTTTATAGCTGGAGGATGCTGTCTTATGAAGGTATTGTGGAAACAGGTACCCTTTTAAGGGGGTGTTCACCTTTTTTTTTTTTTTCCCCCTCCTTCAAATCGACTGGTGACAGAAATGGAAACAGATTTCTAACTTACTTCTTAAAAATCTTCCAGTCTTTCAGTACTTATCATCTGCTGCATGTCCTGTAGGAAGTGGTGTATTCTTTCAAGTCTGACACAGTGCTCTCCGCTGCCACCTCTGTCTATGTCAGAAACTGTCTTGAACAATAGAAGATCGCCAGAGAAAACCTTTCCTGCTCTCCAGGCTGGGATAGATAGATAGATAGATAGATAGATAGATAGATAGATAGATAGATAGATAGATAGATAGGAGATAGGTGATAGATAGATAGATAGATAGATAGATAGATAGATAGATAGATAGATAGATAGGAGAAAGATAGATAGATAGATAGATAGATAGGAGATAGATAGATAGATAGATAGATAGATAGATAGATGATAGATAGATAGGAGATAGATAGATAGATAGATAGATAGATAGATAGATAGATAGATAGGAGATAGATAGATAGGAGATAGATAGATAGATAGATAGATAGATAGGAGATAGATAGATAGATAGATAGATAGGAGATAGATAGATAAATAGATAGATAGATAGGAGATAGATAGATAGATAGATAGATAGATAGATAGATAGATAGGAGATAGATAGATAGATAGATAGATAGATAGGAGATAGATAGATAGATAGATAGGAGATAGATAGATAGGAGATAGATAGGAGATAGATAGATAGGAGATAGATAGATAGATAGATAGATAGATAGATAGATAGATAGATAGATAGGAGATAGATAGATAGGAGATAGATAGATAGATAGATAGATAGATAGATAGATAGATAGGAGATAGATAGATAGGAGATAGATAGATAGATAGATAGATAGATAGATAAATAGATAGGAGATAGATAGATAGATAGATAGATAGATAGATAGATAGGAGATAGATAGATAGATAGGAGATAGATAGATAGATAGATAGATAGATAGATAGATAGGAGATAGATAGGAGATAGATAGATAGATAGATAGATAGATAGATAGATAGATAGATAGGAGATAGATAGATAAATAGATAGATAGATAGGAGATAGATAGATAGATAGGAGATAGATAGATAGATGATAGATAGATAGGAGATAGATAGATAGATAGATAGATAGATAGATAGATAGATAGGAGATAGATAGATAGGAGATAGATAGATAGGAGATAGATAGATAGGAGATAGATAGATAGATAGGAGATAGATAGATAGGAGATAGATAGATAGATAGATAGATAGATAGATAGATAGATAGATAGGAGATAGATAGATAGGAGATAGATAGATAGATAGATAGATAGGAGATAGATAGATAGATAGATAGATAGATAGATAGATAGATAGATAGGAGATAGATAGATAGATAGATAGATAGATAGATAGATAGATAGATAGATAGATATGCTGGTGTGCTGCGGAACATTTTTGCATACTTTTGGGGATCCCCAAGCCAGGGGACTGACTCTGTGCAGCACCTGCTCCATGATCTCCTGGATGTGCGGCTCTTTTTCCTATTTCTAGATAGATAGATAGATAGATAGATAGATAGATAGATAGGAGATAGATAGATAGATAGATAGATAGATAGATAGATAGATAGATAGATAGGAGATAGATAGATAGGAGATAGATAGATAGATAGATAGATAGATAGATAGATAGATAGGAGATAGATAGATAGATAGATAGATAGATAGATAGATAGATAGATGATAGATAGATAGGAGATAGATAAATAGATAGGAGATAGATAGATAGATAGATAGATAGATAGATAGATAGATAGATAGGAGATAGATAGATAGATAGATAGATAGGAGATAGGTAGATAATAGATAGATAGGAGATAGATAGATAGATAGGTAGGAGATAGATAAATAGATAGGAGATAGATAGATAGATAGATAGATAGATAGATAGATAGATAGATAGATAGATAGATAGGAGATAGATAGATAGATAGATAGATAGATAGATAAATAGATAGATAGATAGATAGATAGATAGGAGATAGATAGATAAATAGATAGGAGATAGATAGATAGATAGATAGATAGATAGATAGATAGATAGATAGGAGATAGATAGATAGATAGATAGATAGATAGATAGATAGATAGGAGATAGGTAGATAAATAGATAGGAGATAGATAGATAGATAGATAGATAGATAGATAGATGATAGATAGATAGATAGATAGATAGATAGATAGATAGATAGATAGGAGATAGATAGATAGATAGGAGATAGATAGGAGATAGATAGATAGATAGATAGATAGATAGATAGATAGGAGATAGATAGATAGATAGATAGATAGATAGATAGATAGATAGATAGAAGATAGATAGATAGAAGATAGATAGATAGATTAGAATTATACGCAGCTTTTATAAACCAGACATCCCCTTTAACACAACCTTCTTTTTTATATAACTCTTATTTCCAAACATTGCTTATTTGTAGAATGTTAAATTAATTTTCTCCAGGAGCGTCTTCTCCTTTATATTAATAAATAGATTTCTGCTCGGTTTAATTAAAGAGATTTATTACAATTGTTACTAGACAAAATACATTTCTGAAAAGAATGAATCTATTTTTTTTTCCATGTGATACTTTTATAGCTTTGTATCTAAGGAGACAGGCAAACCTAGTACCTTAAAGGAGAACTCCGGCCTAAGGTTTTTTTTGTAATGGCTTGAGGCGGAAAAAAAAACAAATGGTACTAACCTACCTCTCCCCATGCCTCTTCAGTGCCAGATTACTGCTCCGGGACCCCCACCAGGCTCCGGGATGTCCTTAGGCTGATGTCACGACCCAGCTAATGGATTGGCCACTCAGCCAGTCAGTAAGTAGGGCGGGACATTGCTTCAGTCACTGATTGGCTGAGCGGGCTGTTTATAAGCCGAGACGGGCTTATGAACATGAAATCACAATTCTGGGGAAAATGCCCTCCGGCGGGGGTCCCGGGGCCGGTCAGATGGCGCATCACGGGCATGGGGAGAGTTAAGCAATGCTCCGTTATTATGCTCTTCCCTGCTCCTGCCGCCTGTCACATCCTTGCCAGGGCTGGACTTCTCCTTTAAAGGTGTTATTCAGGATAAGAAAACATACAGCTACCTTAGAAAAAATAAATAAATACAGCGCCACCCTGTCCTCAGGTTGTGTGTGGTATTACAATTCAGCTCCATATACCTCAGTGGTATACCAGGAGTGGTGCTGTGTCTGTTAGAAAGTTACTAATCTTTAACACTGTCTGGTTATGTCTAGGATGTTGAAACAATCCCAAAACGCGTTTCCAGCCAGTGATCCCAGTTATACCCATCCTGCCTGGGACTTACACGCTGCTGCACAGACCACCGCAGCATCTCCTGGGCCCCCCATGTCTCTCCTCCTAGGACATCCAGCATCCTGATCAGACTTCAACCAGATTTTTTACTTCTGACATTGATCTATTCTGACCACTACATCCTATGTGATACCTGGTCAATGTATTGACATAGTAATGATAGTCATAGACCTATCTATACTTACCTATGTTACCTATATTACATCCCAGATAAAAGGACTTGGACTAAGAATCTCACTTAAAGGGGTTGTCAAGCGAAAGTCTTTCTTTCAAATCAACTGATATCAGAAAGTTATATAGCTTTGTAATTTATTTCTATTAAAAAATCTCAAGTCTTCCCATACTTATTAGCTGCTGCATGTCCTGCAGGAAATGTTGTTTTATTTTCAGTCTGACACAGTGCTCTCTGCTGATATCTCTGGCCGAGACTGGAACTGTCCAGAGCAGGAGACGTTTTCTATAAGGATTCATATAAAACCGAGACAAAGTTCCTGTCTCGGCCAGAGATGTCAGCAGAGAGCATTGTGTCAGACTGAAAAAAAAAAAAAAACATTTCCTGCATGAGATATAGGAGCTAATGAGTTTGGGAAGACTTGAGATTTTTTAATAGAACTAAATTACAAATCTATATCACTTTCTGATATCAGTTGAATTGAAAGAAAAAGATTTTCGCTGGACAACCCCTTTAAATTTTCCGACTTCTGCTTTGGAGACCGAGGAAGGAAAGTTGTAGGGTCAGGCTCTGTATATCTCTCTTCATCCTGTACAATCCCTGTAATAACATGGAAATGTTCAGGTCCAGTGAACGCAGAAAAGAGAATGAAATGGATGCAGGTACTTATCGAACTTTCCCATTGTACTTACCATGTGCTAAGTGCATAAAGTGTTCTACTAAATATTCATTTCTATTTCACGATACCTTAATGCAAGTAAAAGAGCAGAGTTTTATTGATCGGCGCATTCACTTACTGCACTTCCTCTACGTTTTCCATTGTCTTCCTTTTCCTTCTCATTCATTCCTTCCTCTATTCTCTTCCTAATCTCTCAATATGCTTTTTTCTTTCAGCCACCCACCCCTTAAGGTTGTACACTTGTTGAACAATAAGGAAGATGATTGTCCTTGTGCCTTATTGTACTATTGAATTCACGTGGGTGGTTGTTCAGGCACCTTACATTATCAAGGACAACCCTATCCTACAGGAAATCAGTAATAAAGGACAGGAAAAAAAATACTACTACATAACTGTCTGCAATATTGATAAATATAGCTGCTATAATACTGCTCCTATATGCAAGAATATAACTACTATAATACTGCTCATATATACAGGAATATAACTACTATAATACTGCTCCTATATGCAAGAATATAACTACTACAATACTGCTCATGTATACAAGAATATAACTACTATAATGCCTCCTATATACAAGAATATAACTACTATAATACTGCTCCTATATGCAAGAATATAACTACTACAATACTGCTCATGTATACAAGAATATAACTACTATAATGCCTCCTATATACAAGAATATAACTACTATAATACTGCTCCTATATACAAGAATATAACTACTATAATACTGCTCCTATATGCAAGAATATAACTACTATAATACTGCTCCTATATACAAGAATATAACTACTGTAATACTGATCCTATATACAGGAATATAACTACTATAATACTGCCCCTATATACAAGACTATAACTACTATAATACTGCTTCTATATACAAGAATATAACTACTATAATACTGCCCCCTATATACAAGAATATAACTACTATAATACTGCTACTATATACAGGAATATAACTACTATAATACTGCTCCTATATATAACAATATAACTACTATAATACTGTTCCTATATACAGGAATATAACTACTATAATACTGCTCCTATATACAGGAATATACCTGCTATAATACTGCTCCTATATACAAGAATATAACTACTATAATACTGCTCCTATATACAGGAATATAACTACTATAATATTGCCCCTATATACAAGACTATAACTACTATAATACTGCTTCTATATACAAGAATATAACTACTATAATACTGCCCCCTATATACAAGAATATAACTACTATAATACTGCTCCTATATACAAGAATATAACAAGTATAATACTGTTCCTATATACAAGAATATAACTACTATAATACTGCTCTTATATACAGGAATATAGCTACTATTATACTGCTTCTATACACAGGAATATAACTACTATAATACTGCTCCTATATACAAGAATATAACTACTATAATACTGCCCCTATATACAGGAATATAACTACTATAATACTGCTCCTATATACAAGAATATAACTACTATAATACTGCCCCTATATACAGGAATATAACTACTATAATACTGCTCCCTATATACAAGAATATAACTACTATAATACTACCCTCTATATACAAGAATATAACTACTATAATACTGCTCCCTATATACAAGAATATAACTACTATAATACTGCCCCCTATATACAAGAATATAACTATTATAATACTGCCCCCTATATACAAGAATATAACTAATAAAATACTGCTCCTATATACAAGAATATAACTACTATAATACTGCTTCTATATACAGGAATATAACTACTATAATACTGCCCCCTATATACAAGAATATAACTACTATAATACTGCTCCTATATACAAGAATATAACAAGTATAATACTGCTCCTATATACAGGAATATAACTACTATAATACTGCTCCTATATACAAGAATATAACAAGTATAATACTGCTCCTATATACAGGAATATAGCTACTATAATACTGCTTCTATATACAGGAATATAACTACTATAATACTGCCCCTATATACAGGAATATAACTACTATAATGCGGTTCAGGGAAGAAACAGAGTGCTGCACCTCACACCTATGGCTGATACTAGTGCCGCTAGGCTTAAATAAAAAACACATCAGAATTTTGTGTATGAATTGATCAAGCCACACTGCCCCATGTACCGCGTGCCGGTATCTGATACACATGGGTCCCTACACTAAGTCCACACCGTGCCAGTCAGTGGCCACCAACCCCGCAGGCGTGCACAGTCAAGGAACGGGGGCCATGGGACGGTCCTGCGACCCCCATGCCACAGGACCAGACCCAAAAACACCACACCAGAACCCGGCCAGCACCGCCGGCGGAGAAGGTCGCCCCCAAGCAGCACAAGTCTGGATAAGGAATTACACTCACCATAGCTGCAGCAAATAACTACTATAATACTGCTCCCTATATACAAGAATATAACTACTATAATACTGCCCCCTATATACAAGAATATAACTATTATAATACTGCCCCCTATATACAAGAATATAACTACTATAATACTGCCTTCTATATACAGGAATATAACTACTATAATACTGCTCCTATATACAAGACTATAACTACTATAATACTGCTCCCTATATACAAGAATATAACTACTATAATACTGCCCCCTATATACAAGAATATAACTATTATAATACTGCTCCTATATACAGGAACATAACTACTATAATACTGCTCCTATATACAGGAACATACTACTATAATACTGCTCTTATATTAGAATATATATTGACATGATTTGTGAATTCTTCATATTACATTAGAGCTGACGCTGCGGTGCTAGACTCCCATGTTATATGTATATCCCTCCAATCTGCTGGTCAGTAATCCTAGTTTTTCCAGTATTTTTGTGTTATTGAGAATCCTAATTTTTGTTCATTTTCCTAATTCAGTCTATTGGCCCTCGGTGGGTGATTATGCGGTCGGCCATTATGTTAAGCAGTTGTGTATGCTCCGGAATATTCCCCGCGCCTGCGTCATACACACATCAATAATTAGCAGACTAAAGGCGTCCTGAATCCAGACCCAGGAATGTTATTACATGAAATAAGATTAATTCTGCTGGAAGGAACAGTGTTTTTGTTTTTTACATCTCAGCTCGGATTGATGTGTTGTGAGGAATTAACATTTACTGCTGGGAGGTTGAATATTTCTGGGACCCCGCTGTGATCGGGCAGGTGGGTGGGAGATCTTTTCCAGTAAATATTTAGAGGCGCTGATTCACGAGGAATGTGTAGGAGAGAACTGGAAGCAGTGACCACACAAAGGTCACCGGCCGCAACACCAGCTATGTATCTACTGGACGTAGAAGCTGAGGAACATAGAGGACGGGAGACCACCCGCTCCATCCATCCAAATGTTTGGTCTTTGTATATAGACTGTTGTGTTGTTTATTTTATTATGGTGGAATCGGCTGGCGGTTTATACAGCATCATTACACAGCTTGGCGCCTGGGAGGTTCTGCACCTAAATGCGAAAGGGGCTTGACTGGGGAGCCCTGTGGTGCATATGGGAGGGGCTATGTTCCCGCAGGCCCAAGGGGAGGAGACTGTGTGGGGATAAAAAAGGAGAGTTTTATGTGTTGTTTTGCGCTGGATAGAACCTCTAGATGGGAAAGATGGGTGGGTGGAGAAGAACAACTGGTACGAGGAGAACAGATAATATAAATACAACATAAATCAACTGGTATCAGAAAGTTATATAGATTTGTAAATTACCTCCATTAAAAATTTCAAGTCTTCCAGTACTCCAGCAGTAGCAAGTCCCCATAGAAAAGCTTTTCTTCTCTGGACAGTTCCTGACACGGATAGAGGTGGCAGCAGAGAGTACTGTGTCAGACTAGAAAGAATACACCACTTCTTGCAGGACATACATCAGCTGATAAGTACTGGAAGAGTGGATTACCCCTTTAAGTCATGCAAAATGACGCTGGTTTACCAAAACACAGAAGAGACACCATCACGTGTCTCGACGCCAGTATATCTAGGAGATTTCCCCCACTAGCAAGAATCCTACTTCACACTGATGAGGGGTAAACATCCCAAAACAGCTGTCTGTGGATGGATACCTTGCTTGGGTGGTTTCCTTGACTGGAGACATTCCTTGGCTTGGTTGTTCCTTCCCGGATGAAGGTCTGGCTAGCTCACTGATGTCGAGACATGTGATGGTGTCTCTGCAGTGTTTTTTGCATATTTAATTTCCCAGGGGGCAATGTCCTAGAATACACTGACGTCGAGACACGTGATGGTGTCTCTGTGGTGTTTTGGTTGCTCTCCCTGAGGTCAACCAGCATCCTTTTGCATGCACTTACTAGGCATTGCTCCCACTAGCCAGAATCCTACTCCACACTGATGAGGGGCAAATACCCTGAAACAGCTGTGGCTAGCTCACTTACGTCAAGATACGTGATGGTGTCTCTGCAGTGTTTTCTGCATACCCCTTTAAGTCAAGCAAATAATTTCTCTGTGGACTAGTCATCTCTCATGCACCTATTGCAGTACCTAGAGTTCACCCCTACCCAGCCCAGTATAACTAGGTTTGTCACATGACCCCTCTTACAATGGCGGCACCATCGTTCCCAGAGACTGTCCTCCTCAAGATGAGTGAGGTGAGGGAAGATAATAGACTAAGTAAAGTTTCTTCTCTCTGTGGTGCAGGAGTGACAATGAATCTATGAATTCGTCCTTCCTGTCAGATAGAATTATTGTGACGGGAATAAAGTAGTGACCTATTACCAGTCCAGATTGTGCAAACCACTGTGGAGCCATTTAGTTGTAGATGGAAAATGAAGGCAGAGAGCGCGGCTCCATCCACGGCGTTATACCACAGAGCGCCATGTCATAAAGAGACAACAGAGACCTTTGCCTCCACACATATGTCCGACAACAACAGGGTGACAGCCTTAATTGTCCATAATGCCAATTAATTTACTTTATTGCTCCTTAATTATAGAATTACCGCGGAGCCTAATAGGATGTGAAGGCTGGGACGTTGTGTGCACGCTTAGTAAGTTACTACATGGAAGGATATATATATATATATGAGGGGATAAGGATATCTGAGTGATGCAGGTCTGTAGACAGCCACCATGGTAGAGGTGATACAGCAATGGTGCCATGGCATGGAACCACTTGGTGTGCCCATGGTCTACATGGTTTTCCTCACCACCGATATGTCAGTATTAGTATTAGGTGTACATTGATGTCCTTTCATACATGAAATATGATTGTGTGTGGAGCGGGGTCTTACTCCTGAGCGGCATTCATATCATATATTGGTCGTTGTTGATGTATATATGGATGGAAGATCAACGTGTTTTTTGCTTGTAGGGTCGGTAGGTTGGGCAATGTGGTTGTGCATCATGACATAGGAGAGCTTTCTATGCCACAGGGAGGTCTAGTTTAGGTTTTGGGTGGGAGTCTCTGCCTATGTGCCGCCATGTGAGGGGACAAGACTTGAGCTAAACAAAACATGAGCAAGATTCCCACCATCTTTGTTGTGCTGCTAAAAATGGAGACAGATGCAGACTGCCTGGAGAACCAACCACGAAAGGGGCACAATGTGGCCTAAGGGCAAGAGTCATTTGCTGCCAATTGTTACCACTATAAAGACTGCGGACTGTTAAATGCAAACAATACCACCCACCTGAATTTCACTGAGGCAGAACCCAGAGCCTTTCTTCTTTTTGGCACCACCCTGGGCTGGGTGAAGGCGGGAAGAGAGGCACTGCAGGCTTAGGGCACAAATGCAAAGGTAAAAGTTGTTTTTAGCCAGAATACCGGCCCCATGGGAAAGGCAGGCTCCTGATATGACATGTTGGAGTCTAGAAAACGGTACCAGGGGGTCGGGAGGGTGGAAGATGGTACAGATTCACTGGACTTCATCAGACTGCTGGAGAGCCGTGGCCAGGAGAGGACGCAGTGAGAAGAAGAGCAGTGACCAGAGTTGGTTAAAACTGTTAGAAATTCAAGTATTGTACCACATCTCGAGAACCACCAAGGCAAACTATCACTAAATAAGTAAACGTGATCTTGAGTTGATCAGTCTAGACTGTATCTATGTACTGTCCTAATACTCCTATAGGGTGGTTGCTGCTAAATCCCACTTAAGCCTCACCTAAACTTCGCCCTCTACACCAGTTTTATCATACAAGATTTAGTGTAATCGGCAGAATCTCCACCTGAGGAGTGGAGGAGAAGCAGCGTGCAGATAGCCCAGAAGATGGCAGGAATGTACTCGGGTTGTGTTTAGATTCTACCATCCTGCCGGTAGTCTTGAGTCTGTGACCTTGTCAAGAATGATCTCCTGCATAAGATCACGACAGACTGTCACCTCTGAGAGAGAGATGTGTGAAGAGTGGTAGACATGAAGCAGAAGCTATGATCATGGCGGAACGGTGAGGTATGGTTCTACCACATCAAAGGATATGGATTCCTCCGAGTGGACAGTAGATGTGAGATCATACGGAATCCATAAAGTGATGCCCTCATGTCTGCAACACAACGGAGAACTCTGTACAATGGAAGACCTGACCATACCCTAAGATTGTAAACTTTGTAACCACTGAAAATGCCAAATCTGTTGTCTCTGAGCGAGTAAATGGGATCTTTAGTCACTTGTTTCTATCAATTGCATCATGTCACTTGGTGGGTGGTTGCTACTAGACCCCCATTAGGGTACTATTACACGGGCCGATATTGGCCCGATCACTTTAGTAAATGAGTACCCATCTGCTAGATCGGTGCTCGGTTAGACAGACGATAATTGGGCAGTAAGGGCTGCATGGACATCACTAGCGATGCCCAATCACTTGATACCTTACCTCTGCCTGCTCCCGGTCTTCTCTCCTGTGATCCGCAACGATCCGGTGATCGTTGTCTCTATTACACGGAGCGATAACCGGCAGAATCGGCCCAGACGATTATCGATCCGTGTAATAGGGCCCTTAGCCTCATATAGGCCCCTACTTTAATTCTGCCATGTTGCATTAGTAAATAAGGAAAGAAGAGACGGTTATGGGTCACACCACATTTCACCACCTCACTTGATCGAAGGTCAACAAAGCTGAAGCCTCTCTGTATTGTATTGGAGGGTATGACAACACAAAATTATTATTTAACTATATGTTCCAATTCCTTCTGTTTCTCCACCTTCTCATGCCTCGTGGTGGTTTCTCCAACGTCACCATTTCCATCTCTGCGCTCAGTTCTGGGTGATTAATATTCCAGTAGCTGGTGGGATGGGGTAGGGATTCAGCCGAAGCCTCTATAAGCTTTCTCCGTCATCAGCTTCAATCTGGCCTGGAGCGAAGATCCTAACAACCTAATGTGCCTACGTATCCAGCAACGAAATCTATCACCCAATAACTATGCAGAGTTAATATTCAAGCCTCTGGAAAATCTGGGTTCGATCCCCCGTATGAGCTGTAATGGCGGCTGACATCCCATCTAAATAATTTATCGTTTCGTGCCAAGTTTTCCATTTCGAACTGGTGTCCCTGTTACCATCACGATTAGAGACAAGTAAATGAAGCTGTCGATTGTTTGATTTTGCTGAATTGCATAGAACATAACTGGTGAATTGTTTTACCCCATTATCAGTCTGAGTGAGTGCAAAATACTAACACAGCAAATCAAGCAAATCAATCAAAGCCAGCGAATCAATACGTCCAATGTATGCAATGTACTGAGATCACAAACACCCCCCCCCCCCTACCCTCGCATCACATGCACTCACGCAGGGGACCCATTGCAGCTGGAATGTTGCTAATTTTATCTCCATAGGAAAACAATGCGGTTACTCAGCTGAAAGGTTAACCTGTTAATTTACCACGACCATCAAAAAGTTTCCACAGAGCTGATGGGGATCATTATATGTCCAAGGTCCATGGCTGCCTAAACCACCCACCAGACACCATGTCTATTGAATGTCAGGTGTATTTGCCACTAGGTGTCTCTCTTTGCTTCAATCTGCTGTCCATTGCACGTTGTCAGGGGGAATCTGTCTCTAGTAACAGTCTAAGCAAGACAGACTATAGTAGATGGGGAATATCATGTATTCTGTAAAGGAGAGTGGAAGTGAGACCTAGGCTGTTTATGAGTAAGCTATGAGTCTTTATATACTTGCTATATAAGGTACTGTAAAGGTTTCCCTTTCATCTTGTTAGTATTTATTCAATTTCTGCTCATATAGCACCTTGCAAAGCCAGTGCATCAGTAACCCATTCTTCCCCACATACCATCTATAGTAGTCCTGTATACTGTGTCCTATATAAAGTATCCCTCAGCACAGTGCAGTTGGTACAGTGCTTAGGGCTCAGTGCTTCCTGTGCTGCTGCTGTTTGTTTCCTTTTTGCAAACCTAATACATCAGTAACCCCTTGTCCCCCACATACCATCTATAGTAGTAATGTATACTGTGTACTATGTAAATCATCCCTCAGCACAGTCTATTCAGTACAGTGCTTAGGGTTCAATGCTTGCTGTGCTGCTGCTGTTTGTTTCCTTTCTGCAAACCTAATACATCTGTAACCCCTTCTCCTCCGCCAGCATGGTATCTACAGTAACGTACAGTATGTGTTGTGCTGTGGTTGCCCAGAGGAAAGGAAGACCATGTATGTTTACTACTGGAAAACAACCCAGAGATGGAGAGCATGAGAAATCACTGGGCACTATGGCGGCAACTCTCTGGGGCTTAGTGACAGCACTAAGATCACCTTGCAGCCACTGTTAAGGGTTTGTTTTTTATAAAAGTAAACAGGTCTTTCAATTTTTTTTTGTGCTAACCACCGCCCCCACATTGCCAGATGTAGTACTCCCATAAGTCCCAGTAAATACTCTTTTATTTCTAAGTATACTATAGGAACACATGGGGGAGCAGAGTATCCTAAGGTCTCATTCAAGTAGAGGAGACAGTATGGGACATAAAGGACCCATATATCATGGTGCTGGAACTTCATGTGCCGCCATATGGTGCCCCATGCATCTATGGAAGAATATCTCCATAATACGGCATCCAATATGGAGGTATAGTAAGACTATAAAGTCTATAGTGCAGCACTCCAGCCCCATAGTGTGTCTGTGTGCATGATGCCTAATGGTGGGTGGATAACACTTTGCAGGTACTTGATCAGGCAGATTGATGGATATAGTATATACGTTATAGGAAGAGTCTGGGCGATACTAGAACATGGCTATGGGGGCTCTCCCCCCTCGGTCTACGCTCCTGCCTCCTGGAGATGATGCGACTGAGGAGGAGTAAATCAGACGTCTTCTTGCCGTAATGCAGCTTCCCTCAGTAGAATGTCATTCCTTCGCAGGTAGTCAGGATCCGCCGCACAGGATAGTATTTCTCTGCAAGTGGTTTTGTTCCCCTGCAGGTCTATTGCCAGATGTAGTCAATGGAGTAATACGCTATAGAAGCTTCGCAGTTAAGCGTCAAATGAAGCAACGTGCTGCAGTCTCGAGCAATGAAAAATTAATTAAGCAATGCTCTGTTGGGCTGTATCCTGCCTCCGAATGGGCTGTAAGAAGACAATGTCCTACAGGTTGCCAGCGCTAAGGGGGGCTGACGTTACACAAGACTCGGCAGGCATTAAGTGATGAGGTATTTAATACTCCGCAGGGTGGCAGAACACCTGCAGCTCGCTTACAGCGGTTGCGTAATGAGCAGTGATACACTGCAAACCTGCGGCAGGAGCCATACAGTGAATCTGCAAGGATTAATGGAGACGCCGAGCCCGGGGCTGGGGCACAATTAAGCAGCTGGATGTTCCGGATGAAGCAGAGCCGGATCTGTTGTTGACCCTGTTCGAAGCGCATTGTTTGTATTCAGGTTAAACACCTGTATTGGTAATAGAGGGAGAGGGGGATGTATTACCAGGCACAACCCATGGACAGGTGTCTGGAAGAGAGCAGCCATGTTTTGTTCTAATCCTAGACAACATTATATAAGTGTTAAAGTGTTACTGCCATTAAAGGGGTACTCCGAGAATTTTTTTTTAAAAAACAACTGGTGTCAGAAAGTTAAAAAAAGATTTGTCATTTACTTATATTTAAAAACAAATCTCAAGTCATCCAGTACTTATCAGCTGCTGTATGTCCTACAGGAAGTGGTGTATTCGTTCAAGCTGACACAGTCCTCTCTGCTTCCACCTCTGTCCATGTCAGGAACTGTCCAGAGCAGTAGCAAATCCTCATAGAAAACCTCTCCTGCTCTGGACAGTTCCTGACATGGACAGAGGTGGCAGCAGAGAGCACTGTGTCAGACTGGAAAGAATACACCACTTCATGCAGGACATACAGCAGCTGAACAGTACTTACTGCAGTAAAGTTTTGATGGGTTGGGATGTCAGTGCTAAAACCCTCACCAGTCTGTAGAGTTTTAGCCTCCCCATACTGGCATTCATTCAGTTTCATTGCAATAGTCAGGCTTCACTATAAGTCTATGGAGCCCATCTTCTACAATGAGATGGGGATTGGCACTGAGCCATTGAGTGCAGGGCCGGCCTTAGGGTAGATGGCGCCCTGTGCGAAACTTTCTTTTGGCGCCCCCCCCCCCCCCCCGCCCCTGTTGATACCCCCTAATGGTGACATAGACTAAATCTCACAGCCTCCCATCCCTCCAGACAACCCCCACAATAAAACCACAAACAGGACGGGAGGCTGTAGTATTTAGATACAATATACTAAATCCTACTACAACAAGCTCCACCCCTAAACCCCAGCCCCCCCAAACCCCCCGACCCCCGATAGAAGTACCATCTATGTATGTATCTATCAATCATCTACCCCCCGTTATATATGTGACCTTTTAATCACTTTTTGAATTTTTCTCTGGGATGTGACTTCACTAAAAAAAACAGCAAATTTGGACTTGGCCTATTTGGCGATTACACTGTTTACCGTGCTGGGGGCAGTAGTTATGTACTGTTTAGCTGTTGGGTATGCTGGGGGCAGTAGTTATGTACTGTTTAGCTGTTGGGTATGCTGGGGGCAGTAGTTATGCACTGTTTAGCTGTTGGTGTATGCTGGGGGTAGTAGTTATGCACTGTTTAGCTGTTGGTGTATGCTGGGGGTAGTAGTTATGCACTGTTTAGCTGTTGGTGTATGCTGGGGGTAGTAGTTATGTACTGTTTAGCTGTTGGTGTATGCTGGGGGTAGTAGTTATGTACTGTTTAGATGTTGGTGTATGCTGGGGATAGTAGTTATGCACTGTTTCAGCTGATATATAGATAGATAGAGATAGATAGATAGGAGATAGATAGGAGATAGATAGATAGATAGATAGATAGATAGATAGATAGATAGATAGGAGATAGATAGATAGATAGATAGTAGATAGATAGGAGATAGATAGATAGATAGATAGATAGATAGATAGATAGATAGATAGATAGGAGATAGATAGATAGATAGATAGATAGATAGATAGATAGGAGATAGATAGATAGATAGGAGATAGATAGATAGATAGATAGATAGATAGATAGATAGATAGGAGATAGATAGATAGGAGATAGATAGATAGATAGATAGATAGATAGATAGATAGATAGATAGGAGATAGATAGATAGGAGATAGATAGATAGATAGATAGATAGATAGATAGATAGATAGATAGGAGATAGATAGATAGGAGATAGATATATAGATAGATAGATAGAAGGGAAAGAGGTAGATGGGAGGAAGGATAAAGAGGCGTCAGTCGGGCCGAACAGTTGGGAGGCCGAGGAACACAGGCAGGCTCATTGGGCTCATTTATATATTTCTTTTTGATTAAAGGGGTATTCCACTGAAACATAATTTTTGATATACTGCTGACCAAGGTGAGACTAACAATTCATTCCATACTTGTTATTATCTAGTCAGTTTCTCTCCCCCAGTTCTGAGCTGCTGTTTTCTGCTGAAGACGGTATAATCTCCGTATGAGCTTTTCTCTCTGTCTCCCCCTCCCCCCTCCCTTCTGAGACAGCTGGTGTACACAAGTCCCTGCCTGGCTTTATCTGCAACATTATAGCTTCTTTGTAATGCTGGGAGAGTTATTCTGAGGTATGGTTGCTGATGAACTTACTGTGATTATCCCTCCTGGCATTACAAAGAAGCTGAAATGTTGCAGATACAGCCTGCCAGGGACTTGTTTAAAACAGCTGTCTCAGAAGGGAGGGGGGAGGAAGGGGAGACAGAGAGAAAAGTTCACACACATATTTTTGTGTCTTCAGCAGAAAGCAGCAGTTCAGAACTGAGGGATGGAGACTGAATAGATAATAACAAGTAAGAAAGGAATTGTTAGTCTCACCATGTGCAGCAAGATATCAAAAGTTATGTTTGAGTGGAATACCCCTTTAAAGGCTACTGATATTTCCCCTTTAAGCTAATGTTTTTATAAATTTCTTCCCAAAAGTCTGTTAGAAAGTTGTAGAACTGTGTATAACACCTGCATAAAACCAGAAAACTGCTTTCTGGCAATGCAGTAATGGTATCTGCAGTGCTATAAAAATAAACTATAAATAAAGCCGTACGGTATGAAGTGTTTTTGACAAACACAGCTCTGCTACCTCTGCGAGGAAACAGGTTTCAAACGGCATAAAAAAAATAAAAAAAAACTCTTCAGAGAGTCATCGCGGCAAACAGGTCATTGAAGGAGGGCCGTACTTTGTAGGTCTCTGCAGAGCCGCCTTTCCTTCAATGTCATTCATGCACTTTGTGTGGCGGCGATGAGAGAGGAGAGAGGGGGAGGTAAATGTGGAGACTTGGGAAGGGGGATCCTAATATAAACCAATTAAAATAACAAAGCCATAATCAGAAGGTGACATTGTCTGAGATCAACCGGAGAGAAATTTCTTTTGCATGAAAGCCGGGCAGGTTTCAAAGAGTTTTGGAGAGCAGAGAGTAGCAGGGGCAGGGAGGCTGGAGGATAGCGGTGCGGAGGAGGCTGGGGGGATATTATACAGGGGATTCATGCAGCCTCTTGCTTTCTGTGTGGATGGAGCAATGGTGAGAAAACTGCAGATCACAGGGAAGCCACTGTGCATATTCCTGCAGTGATTATACAGGAGCGAAGTGTCATGGAGGTGCCTGCGTCTCCCCGCCGTCACTAGTCAGAATAATTCATCAGGTGGATTTATGCTTCTAATATAGAGATGAGAGGAAAGAGACCTGGGAAGCATTGGGGGCCATTGAGCGCCTTTTACAGATCCTCAGTTTAGCTCATCGGCTCTTAGGCTCCTGTCTGGGGGATGAGGATAACCCCTCTGCATGATGGGGATGTGTATGTTAATACAGGCAGAAATCCAGCCGTCACCACCTTACTATTACTCAGGGGAGGCACTTCAGTCGTGATGGTTACAATACACTTATACACAGCTTCAAAGGCTTGCTTTGGGTTGCAGTAATGACAGTAAGCTTGTGCTTCAGCCGTCTAAGTCTCTGTCCCTGGGGGGGTAAAATTCAGCATTTACCTCAAGCCACATCTTGTAACGCCCGGAGTAGTGGATCCACTGGACCGGCACCAGCGATGGCACAAACCTCACCAGGGAGCGGAGTCTAAGGGTCCGCTGGTTTTCACCAGAGCCCGCCGCAAGGCGGGATGGACTTGCTGCGGCAGGCGACCCCCAGGTCGCTACCCCTGGCTTGGTTGCTGGTGTCGGCAGGCGAGGCGTGGCAGGAACAGTAGGCAGGAGATGGCACTGGCAATGGACAGCAGGTGAGAGCGCACGTGACAGGCTGAACGCAGGAACAGATGGAGTGACAGGGAAACAGGAACCAGGAACAGGGACTAGGGACCAGGTAACGGATAGGACTCAGGAACAGGGACTTGGGACCAGGTAACGGATAGGACTCAGGAACAACAGGGGGCTGGGCCAACGCTATGGGAAGCATGTAGAGGCTCCAACACTAAGGACAGGGCATGCTGGGATTTATAGGGGAGTGATTGGTGACACTAACCAATTAGGAGCGCACTGCCCCTTTAAATCTGAGACAGCCGGCGCGCGCGCGCCCTAGGAGGCGGGGACGCGCGCGCCGGCCGGCACAGACCGCGACATGCACGGAGGAGAGGTGAGGCGCCCCAGGGGCCGAAGCAGCAGCAGCGCCGGGTCCCTACACAAGGACCCCGGCGGCTGCAAGGGACAGGAGGCGGTCGCGGCGGCAACCCGGAACGCGGGAAGCCGCCGCGGCCGTGACAGTACCCCCCCCCCTTTGGCCTCCCCCTCTTTCTTGCCTGCAAATGGCACAGGAAGCCACAAAGTCTTTGACATCTTGGGATAGACTGGGCCACCAGTAGTGGCGAGAGATCCGTTGGCCGGTCTTACGGACTCCAGGGTGCCCGGCCTCCAACGAGGAATGTCCCCACTTCAAAATACCTCTTCGAAGCGCAGGGTGAACATGAGTCTTTCCGGGGGGTACTCTCTGAAGAGTGGAGGTGACGACTGGTACTAGGCGATCAGGCGGTATAACGTGGCAAGGGACTGCGGGTCTGTGGACGAGGACCTTCTGTAAGTTCTCCCGGTGGTGAGAGGACACGACCTTAGTCTTGGGTACGGAGAGAGGGTACACCTCGGCAGAGAAGGCATCCGCCGAGTCTTGGTCTTCTGCCGGTAGGCCGGATAGAGGCTTGGCAGGGACAGGAAATGACATAGTACACTTGGTCTGAGGTGACTTGAGACACTGGTTGGAACAGTCCTGACCCCAACTGAGAATCTCCCCGGTTCTCCAGTCCAGCTGAGGGGTATGTTCTTGTAGCCACGGGAGTCCCAGGATGACCGCGGGGTAAGAATGGGGCAGGACGTAGAAGGATATCTCTTCTTGATGTAAAGGACCCACCTGGAGGACTAAAGTTGCGGTCTGGTAGTACACACGGTCGGTAAGAATTTCGCCCGTGACCGAGGAGATAGTCAGGGGCCTGGCTAGTCGGGTCACGGGTAGCCGCCATCTTTGGACCAATGTTGCCGCAATAAAACTGCCTGCTGAGCCAGAATCGAGGAAGGCAGTAGTCTGATGATTTTGTCCTGAGGGAGTCCGGATGGAAACTGGCATAGACAGACTTGGAATGGTGGCATTCACACCTAGGGACACCTGTCCCACCGGACCTAGGTGCGAGCATCTTCCGGATGTTTGGGGACGTAGGGGACATCCCAGCCGGAAGTGATCGGAACCACCGCAATAGAGACAGAGATTCTGCTCCAGGCGCCGGATTCTTTCATCAGGCGTCAGGTGAGCCCGTTCCACCTGCATAGGAATCTCAGGAGAGGGTTGGGACATCGAAAGGTCAGGATTCTGGAAAACCGGCGCCAGCTGGGGATGGCGACGGGAACGGGTTAGTAAATGTTCATGCCGAACCTCCTCCTCCCTCTCCGAAAAACGAGTATCAACTCGGGTGGCCAGTAGAATGAGTTCGTTCAGGGAGGTAGGCAGGTCTCGGGCAGCGAGCACGTCTCTCACTCGACTAGACAGGCTCTTCTTGAAGGTGGCCGATAGGGCGGCCTCGTTCCAGTCCAATTCAGCTGCCAGGGTGCGGAACTGGATGGCGTAGTCACCAACAGAGGAGCTGCCTTGAGAGAGGTTGAGGAGAGCAGTCTCGGCTGAAGAAGCACGGGCAGGTTCCTCAAAGACGGAGCGAAACTCGAATAGGAAGGCCCGGAGATTGGCAGCAACAGGATCATCACGGTCCCACAGTGGCGTGGCCCAGGCCAGGGCTCTACCTTCTAATAGGCTGATGATGAAAGCCACTTTAGAGCGCTCGGTGGAAAACTGACTACTCAAAAGTTCAATGTGCATGGTGCACTGAGTCAGGAATCCTCTGCACAACTTAGAGTCCCCAGAGTACTTGCTTGGGAGAGCCAGTCGGAGTGAAGAAGAAGCGTCAGGAGGTGGTGTGCGCTGGGCAGTAGTCTGCTGCTGTAAGGCGGCAGTGAGTTGCTGGATCTGCTGTGACTGTTTCTGGATTTGTTGCGCCTGCTGAGTGACCACTCTGGCGACGTCACGGAGATCAGGCACCTCGCCGGGATCCATGGTTGGAGCCTACTGTAACGCCCGGAGTAGTGGATCCACTGGACCGGCACCAGCGATGGCACAAACCTCACCAGGGAGCGGAGTCTAAGGGTCCGCTGGTTTTCACCAGAGCCCGCCGCAAGGCGGGATGGACTTGCTGCGGCAGGCGACCCCCAGGTCGCTACCCCTGGCTTGGTTGCTGGTGTCGGCAGGCGAGGCGTGGCAGGAACAGTAGGCAGGAGATGGCACTGGCAATGGACAGCAGGTGAGAGCGCACGTGACAGGCTGAACGCAGGAACAGATGGAGTGACAGGGAAACAGGAACCAGGAACAGGGACTAGGGACCAGGTAACGGATAGGACTCAGGAACAGGGACTTGGGACCAGGTAACGGATAGGACTCAGGAACAACAGGGGGCTGGGCCAACGCTATGGGAAGCATGTAGAGGCTCCAACACTAAGGACAGGGCATGCTGGGATTTATAGGGGAGTGATTGGTGACACTAACCAATTAGGAGCGCACTGCCCCTTTAAATCTGAGACAGCCGGCGCGCGCGCGCCCTAGGAGGCGGGGACGCGCGCGCCGGCCGGCACAGACCGCGACATGCACGGAGGAGAGGTGAGGCGCCCCAGGGGCCGAAGCAGCAGCAGCGCCGGGTCCCTACACAAGTAACTACAATGACGGACAAGGCACTACCCCACACAATGTGATGTAATAAATAAATAGGTACACTGTAAACTAGTTAGGGTGCTCAAACCGAATAGGCATGAATTACCTAGATTCAAACCTTACAAACAAAAAGCATGCCAAATAGTATCGGTGGCACATCCAAAGTCAAATATCAACTAAATGAATGCATTAAAGTATGACAAGAATAAATTTTATTGGTACAAAACAACAAATGGGACATACAAATTAAAAACACTTAAAAATGTACAACAAATCGAACATTGTGCCATGTATAATAAACAGGCACAAGGACAAGCTGATAATTACAAGTAAACAAGATCCCCACTGATGTTGGTAATGTATAGTGCAATAGACACAAGTACAAGAAGAAGATGCAGAGTAAATAGAAAGGGGCCAAAGCCCATCAAGAGTATATCACCAGACCAGAGGATCTGTATCAGCGTCCACAGAACCCCACGCGTTCCGTCCCCGCTTGGGACTTTCTCAAGGACCCCGGCGGCTGCACGGGACAGGAGGCGATCGCGGCGGCAACCCGGAACGCGGGAAGCCGCCGCGGCCGTGACACATCTATACTAAAGTCTAGCGTCACAGGATCACTCCACATAGGCTTCCATTAACCAATGTAGGCCTCACTCCAGACCCAACACCACCCAGTTCCCGCAATGCCTCTGCATCTCATACCCAGAAATACCTAAGAAATATAGGAGTCTCCTAAGTGTAGCTGTCATCTATACTAAACTCTAGTTTTACAGGATCACTCCACATAGGCTTCCATTAACCAATGTAGGCCTCACTTCAGACCTAATACCACCCGGTCCTTGTGCTTCATCTGCATCACATACCCGGAAATACCAAAGAAATATAGGATTCAGGGAAGAAAAAGAGCGCTGCACCTCACACCTATGGCTGATACTAGTGCCCCTAGGCTAAATAAAAAACACATCAGAATTTTGTGTATGAATTGATCAAGCCATACTGCCCCATGTACCGCGTGCCGGTATCTGATACACATGGGTCTCTACACTAAGTCCACACCGTGCCAGTCAGTGGCCACCAACCCCGCAGGCGTGCACAGTCAGGGAACGGGGGCCATGGGACGGCCCTGCGACCCCCATGCCACAGGACCAGACCCGAAAACACCACACCAGAACCCGGCCAGCACCACCAGCGGAGAAGGTCGCCCCCAAACAGCACAAGTCTGGATGAGGTATTGCGCTAACCATAGCTGCTGCAGACAGAATGGGAAAAGACAGGAGGGATTAAAACCATGAGCACTCAGGTGTCTTCTGCTAATTGCGGTCATGTGGGTTGCCAGGAGGAGTGCAAAAACACTGAGAAAAGAGAGAAACAAAATACGGTTCAGGGAAGAAAAAGAGTGCTGCCCTACCTACCCTACCAAAGAAATATAGGAGCCTCCTAAGTGTAGCTGTCCTCTATACTAAAGTCTAGCGTCAAAGGATCACTCCACATAGGCTTCCAATAACCAATGTAGGCCTCACTCCAGACCCAACACCACTCAGTCCCCGCACTGCCTCTGCATCACACACCCGGAAATATAGTAGTCTCCTAAGTGCAGCTGTCCTCTATACTAAACTCTAGCATTACAGGATCACTCTACATAGGCTTCATTAACTCCACTCCAGACCCAACACCACCCAGTGACTGTTCTGCCTCTGCATCAAGTACCCAGTACTACCTAGGAAATATAGGAGCCTCCTAAATTAAAGTGTAGCTGTCATGACGGCCCGCTGCCGCATCAGCAGCGATTTTTTTTTTCTTAGGCTGGGTTTACACTGCGTTTTTGCAATCCGTTTTTGCAATCCGTTTTTTTCCCGAAAAACTGATAAAAAAAACTGGATGCATTTGTGTGCATCCGTTTTGATCCGTTTTCCCATTGACTTCTATTGTAAAAAAAAACGGATCAAAACGGATCCGGTTTTTTTTAATGGACACAAAAATAGTGTCAACTACGTTTTTGTGTCCGTCAAAAAAAAACGGATCCGTTTTTTTTTACAATGGAAGTCAATGAAAAAACGGATCAAAACGGATGCACACAAATGCATCCGTTTTTTTATCCGTTTTTTTTTTTTTTTTTTGCAAAAAACGGATGAAAAAAACGGATTGCAAAAACGCAGTGTGAACCCAGCCTTAGTCTAAAGGTTCGGGTCTCCATGGATACGAATATGCTAGAAGACCACAATGTGCCCAATCCCTGTTCTGATCCAATGGGAGTCGCACCCATTGTGGTCGCATTACGTGTTTGTATTGATGGAGACCCAAGGGGAAATTGCAGTTGATCTGGCAGCAGACTGCCATGACAGGTACACTTTAAGCTATAATTACCATGTATCATGTAATAGCGTATGGTGTTATTATTTTGTAATTTATTTGCAGTATTATATGAAGACTTTAAGAAAGTGTTAATTAGAAATATGCGTAATTCTGGACTCTACATGGTATTTAAGGGCTATTCAGTCTTGACACTATATAGAGGTAATGTGAAGTTTGTATATAGCAGTATAATCTTGACACTATGTAGAGATAATGTGATATTATGTGGTCTGTATATGGCAGTATAATTTTCATAGTATTCACTGGTATTGTGTGGGTGGTATGTAGCACAAGTTCACTGCATATAGTTGTAATATGTGCGCTTTATATGGCAGTATAATCTTCACACTATATGGTTGTATTGTGTATATAGCAGTATAATCCTGGCACTGTATAGTGGTAATGTGTATATAGCATGATAATATTGCACTTTATGGTGGTAATGTGTATATAACCTTATAATCTTGCCACTATATGGTGGTAATGTGTACATAACAGTATAATCTTGGCAATTTATGGTGGTTATGTGTATATAGGAGTATAATCTTGGCACTATATAGTGGTAATGTAATATTAGGTAAACTGTATATAACAGTATAGTCTTGACACTTTGTGGTGGTAATGTGTATATACAGTAGCAGTATAATCCTGGCACTTTATGATGCTAATGTGTATATAGAAGTATAATCTTGCACTATATGATGGTAATGTGTACATAACAGTATAATCTTGGCGCTATATGGTGGTAATGTGTATGCTGTAGTATATTCTTGCACTGTATGGTAGTTTTGTATATATAGCAGTATAATCTTGGCACTATATGGTAGCATTGTGTATATAGTAGTATAATCTTGGCATACTATGGTAGTATTGTGTATATAGCAGTATAATCCTGGCACTATATGGTGGTAATGTGTTGATATAGCAGTATACTCTTGACCCTGTTTGGCAGTAATGTGTATATAACAGTATAATCTTGCACTATATGGCGGTAATTTCTTATAATGTAGATAGAAATTATGAGCACTGCTGCCTAAATAAAAGCAGTCGTGGGGCCCCACGTCCCTTATTGCCTAGGGTCCCATTTACCAGCCCTTGATCTGTAAGGATATAAGTAGCGGCAGATGATTTATTACTGTCATCCACTTCCATTGCTGGTGGGTTATCCTGTGTGATTTGTAATAAGCAGGATACTGAATGTATAAAATATCTATCATTTTTGAACCTATTGGCCTATAGCAAATTAAATAATACGATTCAGAAAACATTGACGTGACGCTTGATATATGCCCGATCAGCGGCGCAGTACATTACATTACCATACATAAAAGATGCGTATTACCAAAAATACATTATGGATTATCGTTAATGGTCCGACAACCACCAGTCTGCATTAGAGGCAGACACCATTAACTACCTGGTTACTGGAAATTATTTGTGTTGTCATATTTACAGACATGTTCCATCCCCGGCCTCCTGTGTGTATAGATTTAGCGGCACATGACGGTCGTGACTGATGGGAGGAGAAATGATTCTATAGTTGCCGGTAAATTATTACCCGTATTACACAGACATTTACATTGACCTCTGCAATTTGTCTGTATGAATCAGAGCAGGAATACTCTGTCTCCGACTGCCAGTCACACAGGTAGCGGTATACGCGGGGGTGCAGAGTAGGAGCAGGCGGTAATGTCACATCACACAGACATCAATGGAAACTGACGGCTGACGGATTATCAGATGTTCTGAAAGTGTAAAGAACAGAAACAAGACCCGGACGTCATCGGTATCATTGTTCTCTATGCGGAGGAACTTCTCTGTCTTGTTTTCTGCTCTTGTAAGATCTTATAAAGTGTCAACTTGTAAAGAGTAGACTGATAGAGAGGATAGATAGATAGATAGATAGATAGATAGATAGATAGATAGATAGATAGATAGATAGATAGATAGGAGATAGATAGATAGATAGATAGATAGATAGATAGATAGATAGATAGATAGGAGATAGATAGATAGGAGATAGATAGATAGGAGATAGATAGATAGATAGATAGATAGATAGATAGATAGATAGATAGATAGATAGGAGATAGATAGGAGATAGATATATAGATAGATAGATAGGAGATAGATAGATAGATAGATAGATAGATAGATAGATAGATAGATAGATAGATAGATAGTAGATAGATACATAGGAGATAGATAGATAGGAGATAGATAGATAGATAGATAGGAGATAGATAGATAGATAGATAGATAGATAGATAGATAGATAGATAGATAGATAGATAGATAGGAGATAGATAGATAGATAGATAGATAGAAGATAGATAGATAGATAGATAGATAGGAGATAGATAGATAGATAGATAGATAGATAGATAGATAGATAGATAGAAGATAGATAGATAGATAGATAGATAGATAGATAGGAGATAGATAGATAGATAGATAGATAGATAGATAGGAGATAGATAGATAGATAGATAGATAGATAGATAGATAGGAGATAGATAGATAAATAGATAGATAGATAGATAGATAGGAGATAGATAGATAGATAGATAGATAGATAGATAGGAGATAGATAGATAGATAGATAGATAGATAGATAGATAGATAGGAGATAGATAGATAGATAGATAGATAGGAGATAGATAGATAGATAGATAGATAGATAGATAGATAGATAGGAGATAGATAGATAGATAGATAGATAGATAGATAGATAGATAGATAGGAGATAGATAGATAGATAGATAGATAGATAGATAGGAGATAGATAGATAGATAGATAGATAGATAGATAGATAGATAGGAGATAGATAGATAGATAGATAGATAGATAGATAGGAGATAGATAGATAGATAGATAGATAGATAGATAGGAGATAGATAGATAGATAGATAGGAGATAGATAGATAGATAGGAGATAGATAGATACAATATATAAATAGATAAATAGGAGATAGATAGATAGATAGATAGATAGATAGATAGATAGATAGATAGGAGATAGATAGATAGGAGATAGATAGATAGATAGATAGATAGATAGGAGATAGATAGATAGATAGATAGATAGATAGATAGATAGATAGATAGATAGATAGATAGGAGATAGATAGATAGATAGATAGGAGATAGATAGATACAATATATAGATAGATAAATAGGAGATAGATAGATAGATAGATAAATAGGAGATAGATAGATAGATAGATAGATAGATAGATAGATAGATAGATAGATCTGCAGTTTCCAGGACATACAGATTTCTCTGCACACAATATAAGTCTCTGTTTCCTGCACACAGACAGGTATTGTTGATTTCTGGGGATTGACCTCCTGTGTCTGAGGATTAGGGATTGTGTAGGGATTATTGTGCGCTGGGTGGGGGGTGCTAATTGTTGGGATTGCAATGCGATAAACACCTAAAAATGTGATTAAATTAAAATAAACTGTACACAATAATAATAGATACATGAGGCCCAGGAATAAAGTGGGATGGGGCCCAAAAACCAGGAGTAAAATGTTTTGGTTTTTTTTGTTTTTTTTTTGGGAGGGGGGCAGTAAGAGAGGTTGTAAGAGATACCAATAAGGGGTCCACTTGTAGTGTCCTTGTACGGGTGGTCTACTAAGTCTTATGTCACCCGGGTAAAGGTAACTCTGTCAGGTGTCCCACAGGTGGATAAAACTGCCTTTTTTTCACCTTTACCACTGGGTGTCTCTTTTCTAACTGTATTGTCAGAGAACAGCTGAGGGTGAAGGGTTAGCAGGAGGTTAGACCCGGTCACCCCTATATAAGCCCAGGGAGTTCCTGGTGGGAGGTCTTTTGGTCTTTTGTTAGTGGATGGTGGAAATAGAGACAGACAGAGAGTTCCTGCTGCAGTAAAAGCCAGGCCCAGCCCAGTACCAGAGCCCTTGTCAGGGACCAGAGACTAGAGACAAAGATGCAGATTTCTTATGATAGAGACTTTCCTCAAGATGCACTGCTAAACCTGCAGGAGGGGTAACCATACTCTACGGACCACCTTGTCCACCTCATGGATCCTTCTGCAGTTGTCAGGACAGTTTGAAGAAGTTACATGACTGATCCTCAGTAAGACAAAGTGTAGCAAGCCGAAGTATCTTACTGGTTTTGCACAGCCATTCTAGGAGGTCTCGGAAAGTCTTTTACGCTCAAGGTCCTTTTACACAAAACGATTATTGGCCGTTGTGGCCGAGAATCGTCTTGTGTAATAGAAGGCAACAGCCGACATGAACAATGTTGAAAGACAAATAACTAATATAGCAACCAAACACCAAAACACATATAGCCACAAAACACTAAATGCCCACCCTCAGCACCCCGGGCCACGGCACGCTCATTGTTCTACATGCTGAAGGTCAGGTTAGGTTACTATAAAGTGCAGGTGTCAAGCTCACAGCCCTCCAGCTACTGCAAAACTACAGTTCCCATAATGCATAAGCTTTGGCTGTCCAGGCATGATGGGAATTGTAGTTTTGCAACAGCTGGAGGGCCGTGAGTGTGACATCCCTGCTTTAAAGGGTTAAAGACGTGATATTCTGGAGCTACCTCCAGCCGTCCAGGGAACCTGAAGGCATCCAGAATCCCTGACTGACCCCGAGTCTCCAGCAGAATGAAGCGAGCTCGGTCGTCCCGCGTGGAATTCTCCTCTAACATTTCTCATTTACTTTCAAGTAAACTCCACGCGTTTCACTTCTGCTAAAAAAAACAAAAAAACAACAACAACTGATCAACAAGAAGCGTCTGCAGGAAGAGCGGGAGCAGCACAACAATCATCCCAATAAACCGCCGCCGCCTCGGCCTCCTCGTAACTTTCTGCGTCCAGGGAGGTAAAGTTCTTAATAAACAGGATGAGAGAACAACACATTTATGTTATGACTCTTAAACCTCTCCAACCACCCCGGCGCCACTTGCAGCTAATGTGGAACCCGCGTCCAGGGATATTACTATTTCACTTGTTTTGACGCTGTTCTTGGCTTTTGTGAATAACCAGCCATTAAAATGCAGAAATATTATTATCAGCGGCAGTCGGGGCACTCTCTGCCAGCCTTGGGTCTTAAAGGGACTGGTATCAATTTAAAATTCCAGTTCTTAAAGGGGATGTCCACCCAAAAATAAACTGATAAAGACTCCTTCTAGATGATTTCATCACTTGATCAGCTGTGATCTGTGAAGGAATGTGGCAAGTGTTTCATTTCCCTGCAGCGCCACCACAGGTGGAATGAAGTATTGCATCATGCTTATTGAAATCAATGAGCTGAATGTGGAAGGATTTGATATAATGGATCCTCCATTTTTTTTCTTTAAAGATACCTTCTGCTTAAATTAAGGAGGAGGGTCCTGAGTATTGACCCCCAAACTTTATTAATTGATTATTCCACTTATTTCAAATATGTGTTAAATCCCTTCCTCCTGGAAACTAACAATTCCTTCTGTACTTGTTATTATCTACTCAGTCTCTTTCCCCCAGTTTTGAGCTGCTGCTTTCTGCTGAAGACACAGAAAACTGTTAGTGAGCTGTTCACTCTGTTTCCCCCTCCTCCCCCCTCCCTTCTGAGACAGTGTCACTGGCCGGCTATCTCTGCATTCTGTGATGCCAGGAGGATTAATCAAGTTACTGGTAACCTCACTCCTATCATTACAGAGTGTAGAGACAGCCAGCAAGGGACCCAGTTTACATGAGCCGTCTCGGAAGGGAGGGGAGGAAGAGGAGACGTAGCCAACAGCTCACAAACAGTTTTCTGTGTCTTTAGCAGAAAGCAGCAGCTGATAACTGGTGGAAGGAGACTGAAAAGATAATAACTAGTATGGAAAGAATTGCTAGTCTCCAGGAGGGGGGATGATTCAACATGTATTTTACCTAACCGCATAACCCCTTTAACAACCCCTGATACAATATTTATTTTAAGTAAGAAAGCTCCAATCTAGATCCAGGTTATACACAGTACAGGGATTCAGTCTCCATAATAGCTGAACCCAAATGGTGATAAAATTCTATTGAATATGATGGTCTCCGCACACGAGTAGCTGGAATGTACAGGGATCAGTGAGAAGCAAAGGGCAAAGTGAAACAGGGAAGAGTGTAATCTCCTGTTATTGTGGAGTCACATGATGGCGGAGGGCACCGGCGGGCGGCCAGGGGGATTCCCATGTTGGAGCAGGTTAGCACATCAGCAGGGAGCTGCCTGTTCCTTCTCCCTCATCGGTACAATATGTGACGCAGGTGACGGACGGATCATGTATAAAAGGACAAAGCTCCACAGGCTAAACAGGTAAACACTGTAGTAATAAAGTCTCTCCAGTGAGCTGAAGGATGGCTCCTGTCCTACCAGCCCTGATGCTGGGCCTAGTGGTGCTGACTGCAAACTGTAAGGTGAGTGCCGAAAGAGATATACTAGATCTTATGTAGTAGTAGTGGTAGAGGAATAAATAGTTGTAGTCATAGTAGCAGCAGCAAGAGTAAAAACTAGTAGTAGTACAAGTAGCAATATGTTTCTATGTTTCTAGTGGTGGTAGTAGTAGTAGTAGTAGTAGTAGTAGTAGTAGTAGTAGTAGTAGTAGTAGTAGTAGTAGTATAGAAGTAGCAGCAGTAGTAGTAGTTGTAGTGGTAGTAGGGGTGGTAGTAGTAGTAGTAGTATAGAAGTAGTAGTGGTAGTAGTAGTAGTAGTAGTAGTAGTAGTAGTATAGAAGTAGCAGCAGTAGTAGTAGTAGTTGTAGGGGTGGTAGTAGTAGTAGTATTATAGAAGTAGCAGCAGTAGTAATAGTAGTAGTAGTGGTAGTAGAAGTAGTAGTAGTAGTAGTAGTATAGAAGTAGCAGCAGTAGTAGTAGTAGTGGTGGTAGTAGTAGTAGTAGTAGTAGTAGTAGTAGTATCATACCTCCCAACTTTTGCAAAGAGCAAAGAGGGACATGTGCGCCGCGGTCCCCATAGCCACGCCCCCCATAGCGACCCTCCATAGCCACGCCCCCATAGCAACCCTCCATAGCCACTCCCCTACAGTCACCACATGCTGCTGACTGAATAGTGCCTTATATAGTATCCAATCCCCCCAAAAATGCCCTATATAGTATCCAATCCCCCATTATAGTGCCCCACATAGTATCCAATGCCCCCACATATGCCCCACATAGTATCCAATGCCCCCATATATGCCCCACATAGTATCCAATCCCGCACATAGTGCCCCACATAGTGTCCAATCCCCCACATAGTGCCCCACATAGTGTCCAATCCCCCACATAGAATCCAATCCCCCATATAGTGCCCCACATAGTATCCAATGCCCCCATATAGTGCCCCACATAGTAGCCAATGCCCCCATATAGAGCTTCACATAGTAGCCTATGCCCCCATATAGTGCCCCACATAGTAGCCAATGCCCCCATATAGTGCCCCACATAGTAGCCAATATCCCCATATAGTTCCTCACATAGTAGCCAATCCCCCCATATAGTGCCCACATAGTAGCCAAACCCCCACATAGTGCCCCACATAGTAGCTAATGCCCCAATATAGTGCCCCACATATTATCCAATCCCCCATATAGAGCCCCACATAGTAGCCAATCCCCCATATAGAGCCCCACATAGTAGCCAATGCCCCCATATAGTGCCCCACATAGTAGCCAATGCCCCCATATAGAGCCCCACATAGTAGCCTATGCCCCCATATAGTGCCCCACATAGTAGCCAATGCCCCCATATAGAGCCCCACATAGTAGCCTATGCCCCCATATAGTGCCCCACATAGTAGCCAATGCCCCCATATATGCCCACATAGTAGCCAATCCCCCCATATAGTGCCCCACATAGTAGCCAATCCCCATATAGTGCCCCACATAGTAGCCAATCCCTCCATATAGTGCCCCACATAGTAGCCAATCCCCCATAGAGTGCCCACATAGTAGCCAAACCCCCATAGAGTGCCCACATAGTAGCCAATGCCCCCCATATATGCCCCACATAGTAGCCAATCCCCCATATATGCCCCACATAGTAGCCAATCCCCCATATATGCCCCACATAGTAGCCAATCCCCCATATATGCCCCACATAGTATCCAATCCCCCATATATGCCCCACATAGTAGCCAATCCCCCATATATGCCCCATAGTAGCCAATCCCCCATATAGTGCCCCACATAGTAGCCAATACCCCCCATTAGTGTGGCCCCAGCGGAAAAAACAAAAAAACAGTAACTCACCTGTCCTCCGGTCCCAGCAGCTCCTCTCCCGGCAGAGCGCGCACTCCCGTCATCCTCCGGGGCGGGCAGCGGGGTACAGAGTCACTGACTGTGCCGGAAGTGACCTGCAGCCTCTATATGAATTACTTCCGGTACAGTCAGCGTCTCTGTACCCCGCTGCCCGCCCCGGAGGATGACGGGAGTGCGCGCTCTGCCGGGAGAGGAGCTGCTGGGACCGGAGGACAGGTGAGTTACTGGTTTATTGTTTTTTTCGCTGGGGCCACATATATTGCGGGACACGGGGGGCCGTTCCGGGACCGCGGGACAGAACCCCGAAAACGGGACTGTCCCGCGAAATCCGGGACGGTTGGGAGGTATGGGTATAGAAGTAGCAGCAGTAGTAGTAGTAGTAGTAGTAGTAGTAGTAGTATAACAGTAGTAGTAGTATAGAAGTAGTAGTAGTAGTAGTGGTGGTAGTAGTAGTATTAGTAGTAGTAGTAGTAGTAGTAGTAGTAGTAGTAGTAGTAGTAGTATAACAGTAGTAGTAGTAACAGGGGCGGAGTAACTTTACCATAGGCCCCAGGCTGTTCACCAAGCCTGGGCCCCCCAACCCACTGTAACTATGGCAACACTAGCATGGTGTTCATAGTACAGGATAGATATGATAGATGATGCCCTGAATTGTGCAAAATTGCTGTAAAAAAGCCACAATTTTTTGCAAATAATGGGAGAACTGTAGCCAGGAAACAATACACCACTAAAAGTATCAGAATTCGGACACTGGTGCGCCCGCAACCCAATTTATCATAAATGAAGATCATCCGGCCGGTACTGCAGTACTGTCCGGAATGATCTTCTCTGACACCGGCCGCTTTAGGTCACAGCATGGTCAGTGTCTTACGCAGTGGGAACATGGCCTTAGTGTGTTTCATCAATGCAGATTGTGCTGCTTGTATCAGTCTTATGGATGGAAAATACCCATTGAAAATGGATAAAACTACAGATGCCTCCCTGTTTATTCCACATCTCATCAGGATTATCATATATTTTACATCTGGTTTCAATGTGTAATTCCATCTCCTGCCCAATAGACGCCCGTCAGTACTTACTGTACACAGTGCTGGAGCCATACTAAGAACTGGCTGGTGTATATATAGATATAATTTAGATGTATAGCGATACATTGTATCGACTGTACTAAATATATACAATGGCCAGACCAATGCTTTTAGAGCAGAGTGGTGGTTGGTAACCTGATTAATGAGCTGTCAACAATGGAAGGGAAAGAGCAACATATCAGGACAAGGAGACAAGGGGGGGGGGATTTATCAAACATGGTGTAAAGTGAAACTGGCTTTGTTGCCCCTAGCAACCAATCAGATTCCACCTTTCATTTTTCAAAGAATCTGTGAGGAATGAAAGGCGGAATCTGATTGGTTGCTAGGGGCAACAGAGCCAGTTTCACTTTACACCATGTTTCATAAATCTTCCCCAACATTACTAAATAATTGTATTTGCAGAAATATTTAACTCGGCGAGTCCTACAAGTATAACTATAGTAGCTGAGATGGCAACACCCCTTTACTGTCCAGAGCAGGAGGGGTTTTCTATGTGGATTTGCTACTGCTCTGGACAGTTCCTGACATGGGCAGAGGTGGCAGCAGAGAGCACTGTGTCAGACTGGAAAGAGTACACCACTTCCTGCAGGACATACAGCAGCTGATAAGTATGGGAAAACTGGAGATTTTTAAATAGAAGTAAATTACAAATGTATGTATAATTATATGTAATCTTGTGTTTCTTATGATTACCTTATTGTTATTTTATATCAATAATAGATTTAACGTTTGACACCTTGTTCAATAAAGGATTATTGTATCCGCAGTATCATTATCTAATGTAATTAAATGTGATTTATAAGAGCAGATCCCTGCAGGTGTAATAAAGCGGCAGCATTACTGTTCTGTGCGGTTAGGATGGTGTTTATATGGGAGTTATGTGACATATGATGACTAAATAAACACATCCATCTACAAAATAGATCATTATTATCATCATTTCTAGCAACTGTTAAGTTACTAATTATAATGTGTGCAGGCAGTATGAGGCTATGTTCACACACCGTCAAAATGACACTGTTATTTATTGGACAGTCATAATTTAATGGCAAATAATGGCCATTATATTAATTGCCATTATTTGCTGTTAAAGGGGTTGTTTATAGGAGCAGTATTAAAGTAGATAGTTATGGGGGGCACTTTGGGTTTGATCCTGTGACATTGGGGTTGCGGGGCCATTCCATGGCCTCCCTTCCCTGCACGTGCACGCTTTGCGGGGATGGCGGTCGCTGACCGACATGGTGGTGAGTTAGCATAGGGACCTGTGTGAACCAGGGGACCTGCACGTGGTACACGGGGCTATTATGGTTTGATCAAATTATATACCGACGTTTTTTTAAAATAGGCCTAGCGGCACTAATGTCAGCCATATGTGGGATGTGCGGCCGCTCCTCTCTCTCCATGTCGTGTATTATAGTAGTTATATTCCTGTATATAGGGTCAGTATTATAGTAGTTATACTCTTGTATATAGGGGGCAGTATTATAGTAGTTATATTCTTGTATATAGGAGCAGTATTATAGTAGTTATATTCTTGTATATAGGAGAAGTATTATAGTAGTTATATTCCTGTATATAGGGGCAGTATTATAGTAGTATATTCCTGTATATAGGAGCATTATTATAGTAGTTATATTCCTGTATATAGGGGCGGTATTATAGTAGTTATATTCTTGTATATAGGAAGCAGTATTATAGTAGTTATATTCCTGTATATAGGAGCAGTATTATAGTAGTTATATTCTTGTATATCGGAGCAGTATTATAGTAGTTATATTCTTGTATATAGGAGCAGTATTATAGTAGTTATATTCCTGTATATAGGAGCAGTATTATAGTAGTTATATTCCTGTATATAGGAGGCAGTATTATAGTAGTTATATTCTTGTATATAGGAGCAGTATTATAGTAGTTATATTCTTGTATATAGGAGAAGTATTATAGTAGTTATATTCCTGTATATAGGGGCAGTATTATAGTAGTATATTCCTGTATATAGGAGCATTATTATAGTAGTTATATTCCTGTATATAGGGGCGGTATTATAGTAGTTATATTCCTGTATATAATAGCAGTATTATAGTAGTTTTATTCCTGTATATAGGAGCAGTATTATAGTAGATATATTCTTGTATATAGGAGCAGTATTATAGTAGTTATATTCTTGTATATAGGAGCATTATTATAGTAGTTATATTCTTGTATATAGGAGCAGTATTATAGTAGTTATATTCTTGTATATAGCAGCAGTATTATAGTAGTTATATTCTTGAATATAGGTGGCAGTATTATAGTAGTTATATTCCTGTATATAGGAGCAGTATTATAGTAGTTATATTCTTGTATATAGCAGCAGTATTATAGTAGTTATATTCTTGTATAAAGGAACAGTATTATAGTAGTTATATTCCTGTATATAGGAGAAGTATTATAGTAGTTATATTCTTGTATATAGGAACAGTATTATAGTAGTTATATTCTTGTTTATAGGAGTGGTATTATAGTAGTTATATTCTTGTATATAGGGAGCAGTAATATAGTAGTTATAATCTTGTATATAGGGAGCAGTATTATAGTAGTTATATTCTTGTATATAGGAGCAGTATTATAGTAGTTATATTCCTGTATATAGGGGCGGTATTATAGTAGTTATATTCTTGTATATAGCAGCAGTATTATAGTAGTTATATTCTTGTATATAGGAGCAGTATTACATGTAGTAGGTACAGTCTTATATTCTTATACATGGAGAACTGTGGTATACTTATAAGGAATGAGAATAGAATTCAAAGCAGACAAAATATGTATACAAATCTAGAAAATCCCTTAATGTTACAGTATACTGGACCTGTATAATGTAATATATGACACCATTCTCACCCAAGAGCTGACAGTCTTATTAACTACCAACACTCTATGTCCAATTCCCGAGGTCACACAGGTCACAGGTCCCAGCGTGCAGCTGCAGGGGTGTTTCATACATAATGCAGGAGTTGGGTTAACCACCAGGCCACTTCCATCTTAATGTTTCCTTATTTACTCTCATCTTTGTAGGATGTTGGCTATGAAGAAGCTGCTGATGTTTCTGTGAATCCTCGAAATGACATCTCTGAGGTAACAGTGGGGAATTCAGGGAACAAATAGCTTTTTATTACTTCTTCTGGTGCCAGAATATGAGTAGAGGCAGAGTTTTCATCCAGGCCGTATTTAAAGGGACATCGTCATTAGAAATTGTTATATTTTAAGGTATTCTTAGTGAAAAATAATCTATAGCCATACTGACCTATAGATGGCAGCACCACTGATTATAATACAAACAGCCAAAAGTATCTCACTTTCCAGTCTACAGCAAAACAGAAAGTTATCATCTCCTTATTGATAGTAAGTGAAAGATTGATAACAGAGAATTGTGCTGTCTGAACCAAGATAAACAGTATTCACAGTCGCTATAGCAAATAGTAAGAGCGAGATTAGACTCATATGGTAAGTGAGGGTTATCTGCTAGATTTACAGAGCCCATGGTATGGCTTATTTATTGTGCAGCAAGGGATATATATATATATATATATATATATATATATATATATATATATATATATATATCGTTATCGATGTCTGTGCAGCCTGTTCTTTATATAGTTATACTTACCTGTTCATGCTCCCAGGTGTTTTCCTGCCTGTTTCTCGCTGACCGGAGCTGCTGCTGAATCTTCTACACCTCATCCAATCATTAACCACTTCAGAGATGGGTGTAGAGGGTTCGGTGGCATCTTCAGTCAGTGGGAAACACCAGGAATACACCAGGGAGCATGGACAGGTAAGTATAAATTTTTATTATTTTCTGTATACTTAAATCAGCCACTGACCGCACCCTTTCAATTACACGGAGCGATGCACAGTCGGTGGTTAACTTGTTGAAAGACAACGATCAGCCGATGACTGGCTGATATCACCCTTAGTAATAGAGCCCTAAGGATCCTTTCACAAGGGACAATTATCATCAATAATCACCCCTAAACACTCATTTGGCTGATAATCGGCCCATGTTAAAGTGTCAGTGATCAGCTGAGGAGCGGGTAATGCCAGCTGGTTGGTTGATCGCATCTTTTGAGCAGACCAATAACTCATCACTTACCAGCCACACATCTCCCAGTGTACACAGGGGATGAGCGGTCGATAGCAATGTACTTAAATGCCCATATGATACAGGGATCATTCCTGCGGCCCAGATGCTCAGTTAGTTGTTCCATGTAAAGGCAATAAAAATGAGCCGCAATCTCACTGATCAACGATCCTATGTGGCCATGGGTGGCCGAAGATCTTCTAATGTAAAAGGACCTTAAAGCGCTGATTCTAGTAATAATACTGGAAGAATGGTGTCGTTATAGCATTGTCTATATAAGATAACCTCTTTAAAGGGGTTGCTCACCTCAATTTTTTTTTCTTTCAAATTAACTGATGCCAGAAAGTTCCAGAAATTTGTAGTTTACTTCAATTAAAAAATCTCAAGTCTTCCAGTACTTATAAGCTACTGTATGTTCTGCAGGAAGTGGTGTATTCTTTCCAGTCTGGAGAGAAAGAGAGTTTTTTATGGGGATTTGCTACTGTTCTGGACAGTTCCTGACATGGACAGAGGTGGCAGCAGAGAGCACTGTGTCAGACTGGAAAGTATACACCGCTTCCTGCAGGACATACAGCAACTGATAAGTACTAGAAGACTGGAGAATTTTTAATAGATGTAAATTACAAATCTCTGGCATCTTCTGGAACCAGTTGATTTAAAAGAAAAAAAAATAGTGAACAATCCCTTTAAGAACACAAGTACACTGATATGTATCCTTAAAGGAGATATCTTTGGGTAGATAGCGATGGAATATTTCAAGGTTTTCTGGACAATAGTAAAAACGCCTTTGGCTACAAAATCTTCATGAAAAGCCACATGATTGGGCAAAGTATATCCAGCACTTTCCTAGTCACTGACGTTGGTCAGACGCCCCATGATAAGACACAGACGCACCATAACGTCCCAAGACAATCCCTTTAATTATTTTCTCCCTTCGTTCTTTACCAAGTCTTTGTGATATCAGATTCCGTCTCTCCGAGTTCTCATTATGTTTTTTTTTACATCACCAGATAGGAAGATGAGATATTTTGGCCGGAGAGCCATATGCAAATAGAAGCGGCTTTGCTGGCAATGGATAATGGCGTCTTGTTTGTATATTTGCAGCATGCAGAATTACATATGAGCAGAGCGGTGTTAACTAAATGTCAATGAAACCTACAGATCTGTGTTAGCATCTGTTAAGCAATGTCACGTAGCCAAGTCCCGTTGGCAGGCGTTAGGCAGCGAACAGGTAGATACGGTTTAGAGAATATTTCGCCAGTTACGGCTGAAGGTAAATCTAACCGGGATGGAGCCGCGCTGCTCCGAATAGATGAAGCTCTTCATTATAAAGCAAATGATGAAACTTTAGGGGAATATCACAGAGAATTGCAAAAACAGCCATTCTGTAATATATTCCTAACATCCGAATCTTCTGCTTTTTAAGTGGGATCGTTGCGGGGATAATGCAGGGACGGAGCATAAAATCCAGGGGTGTAAAACTCTCTTATATGGAAGTGGTATGAAATTAGATCCTGGCACTGCGGGAGGAAAGGCACACCAGGGCCCCGTTTAGGGGAGTCTTAAATCCTTTGATGTTAGATTGGGAGTCCTGTCTACAAAGGAATAACATAGAGCTGATCCACCGATCTGAGAACGCCAACGACTGGTGATCAGGGAATGGACTGGACACCATACCACTATGCCACCATGTTGGAGATTAGAGATGAGCGAACCTGGAGCATGCTTAAGTCCATCCGAACCCGAACTTTCGGCATTTGATTAGCGGTGGCTGCTGAAGTTGGATAAAGCCCTAAGGCTATGTGGAAATCATGGATATAGTCATTGGCTGTATCCACGTTTTCCAGACAACCTTAGAGCTTTATCCAAGTTCAGCAGCCCCCGCTAATCAAATGCCGAACGATCGGGTTCGGATGGACTCCGAAACCCGAACCCGGTTCGCTCATCTCTATTGGAGATACTAGTGATGAGCGAACATGTTGGTATGTTGGTACAATCATGACTCTAATTGTTCGTGTTTGCCGATCAGGAACAATTTGTTTTATGGTCGGAATGGTTATATCGATCATTTTTGATCATATTCGAACACGCGAACATTTATCTTGCGATATACGCAACTGCCCAAGTTTCCTGACACCAATTTGAAAGAGCCAATGAAGGGGAAGGAAGAGCACATCAGGTAATGTAGTAGCCATGTTCACTACTGGCATTACTGTGATTGGCTGCACAATTAGCGTCATTACGTACATTACGTACATGCGATAAAATTGTAGTGCTGAGGCAAATTTTCTAAAAGTCTTTCCTGATTTTTGTGCTGTTCAGTAGGGAGAGTGACACGAGTAGGGACAGCAACTGAATGTAGTTAGGCAGCAATATTCACAGTGGTAGTCAGAGTAGCAAGGGAGAGTTGACCGAGTAGGTCTGAGAACATTGTGTAATTGTCAGTGTAGGGAGAGCTGACCGAGTAGGGCTTAGAATGTTGTCAAATTGTCAGTGTAGGGAGGGTGACAGAATACAGCACTTGAGCACTATAAGGATTTATTTCTTAACCCTGTATTGACCAGACGTCCATCATCATTATGTTCACAATGTATTTGAGTTCTCCAAGGCCAAAAAGGGGAGGCTCGCTGGGACATCTTGACTTGCTGAGCTGACTGTATGCTGCGAATAAAAGATACACTAATGCTATGCACCTTGTAATTGCTTCACTATTGCGTATTTTATGCTTTGCACCTCATAATCTGTAAGCACAAAAACTTCGCTTCTACCGTATGTTCATTATTTGATTGTGAATATTTGGCAAACATGAACCGAACCGATCACGATAATTTTTTTTTTTTTATGTTCATGTTCAGGATCCGACCAAACATGGGGACGTTCGCTCATCACTAGTAGATACAACCCTAGTAGGACATAAGGAGTGGGTGCTATTAGTGTTGAGTGAGCATGCTCTATCAACCAAGGCACTATGCTCGACCAAGCACCTTGTGGTACTCAGGTTACAGCGAAACACATCAGAACTCTGACTGTATGCAATAAATTGATGGCATACCGCCAGAGTTCTAATATGCCTTGCAGTAAGTACTGCATTTTTTTTTTCTCATTCTATTTTTTGTATATTTCGGCCCTTTGGATGTGTAAATAAAATAAACAAGAATTATAATGAAAAAAAACAAAACAAAAAAACAATAATTTACTGTAACACACATTACAACTATGAGGGTATGACATCAATTGACGGCATACCGTCAGAGATCTAATGGGTCTTGCAGTAACCTGTTGCATTTTTTTCTTTCTTATTTTTGTACTATCTGTTTACACATCCTTTGACGGTGACCAAGAACCTGCCAAGTAGATAGTGCCTGGCTAAATTGAGTGTCCCATTGATTTCAATGGAAATCTGCATACTGAGGTCCCAGACATGGGCTTATTTTCTATTTTAAGGGTCCATTCTTACGTACAGGATCTGCTGCAGATTTGATGCTGTGTTCCATCATTTAGTTGCATTGATATCTGCACCATCAAATCTGCTGCAGATATATGGGAATGGATGCTAAAACTTTTGGCGATGCCGTAGACGTCTTTTCAAGGATTCTTAAAGGGCCGAATATTTTTTTTCTAAAAGTCTCAATAATTCCAGATGTGTAGGGGGTGAAGATGGTCAGCTGGGTCTTTGGGTTTTTGTAGGGACATTTCACTACAACCCATAAACTCTAGAGCTGTAATCCTGGTACTTTACCCTTCTAGCTCTTGGTGAGAATGGTTTGTGTTGGAGGATACAGTGTCGCTTTAAGGGCATGTGTGTGATTTCTTGAGAAAAAGGGGGTGATATAGGCACTGCCACCTTGTCAGTCATCTACAGAGGCTGAGGTGGTGAGGCTGTGACTAGTTGGGGTTAGGTGACTACTTAGCCCTAATATAAATACAGCGCATGCCGAAACTAAATAATTACTTTCTGAACAGCTACAAAGTAGACAAACTCTATAAACAAAAGTACAAATTATTATTATGAAGACGCCTACTATGACCTGTCGGTGGTTATAGCCGGTGCTAATAGGTCCCCTTTAAAGGGGTTGTCCAGCGAAAAACTTTTTCTTTCAAATCAACTGATATCAGAAAGTTATAAAGATTTGTAATTTACTTCTATAAAAAAAATCTTAAGCCTTCCCATACTTATTAGCTGCTGTATGTCATGCAGGAAATGTTTTATTTTCAGTCTGACACAGTGCTCTCTGCTGACATCTCTGGCCAAGACAGGAACTTTGTCTCGGTTTTCTATGAATCTCCATAGAAAACCTCTCCTGCTCTGGACAGTTCCTGTCTCGGCCAGAGATGTCAGCAGAAAGCACTGTGTCAGACTGAGAATAAAACAACATTTCCTGCATGACATACAGTAGCTAATAAGTATGGGAAGACTTGAGATTTTTTAATAGAAGTAAGTTACAAATCTGTATAACTTTCTGATATCAGTACATTTGAAAGAAAAAGTTTTTCGCTGGACAATCCCTTTAATAGCGGCCATGGAGTGGATAATAAATAACCTTGTCTCGCTGAGAATCCTAGGAAGGTGGGAAACTTTTGGAATACAATGAGATCTCCTCCGCATTAACAGATCGACACCTTCCCGCAAGAAGAAGGAAATCATGTAACGGTTAATTAGCAGGCACAGCGGGCACCTGGGCTAACACTCCCGGCGGAGGCAGCGGCTGCCTGCTTCACTGCTTCCTCACATTACACACAATAGATACAATGTTGCCAATCACAGATTGATAGCGCCATAAGACAGACACCATCGATCGGGGAGACCTTGCTGCATTGCTGACCCACACATTTTTCGAATACTCCTTTAAACATCTGTTCGGCAACGAAATGAGCTGAAGCGTAGCCCACTCTATTTATACCCGGCAGCAGCTGTGCATTGTGGGTAAGGCTGAGCAAGCTCCTCTCTCTCTCTCTCCCGCACACTGCCTGTCCTGCCAAGCTTCCTATTCTTCAACACAACAGATGAAGAGTGGGCAATGACACTATGTGCCCCCCTCCCATGCACACATACTGTACACTGGCCTGCCAGACCTCCCATTATTATTCCCATCATTTATTTATACGGGGCGGCTTTAACTCCTTCAGCGCCGAGGAGGCAGATGGCAATGATCAAAACAAGCGATGACGCAATCCTGTAGCATATGTCTGGATGTGACTCGCCTTGTTATTTATAGTGTTATTTCTTAGCATATGTTATACAGGGAGTTTTCACGTGAAGGCTAAGTTCATCCTTAGCGGTCAGAAGGTCAATCTATAGCTATACCGCTAGGACCTGGTATCCTGCTATTACCGTATATACTGATGACCGGGAGAGCTTTCATTATAGAAAGGAAACCATCAGCAGAATAGTGGCTGCTAGTTTGTGGCTGTCTGTATTCTGCTTATAGCTAAGCATCCTCCTGAGAGGCTGTCCCCCTCCTATGCCATTGGATTGCTCCACTTTATGGTGGGAAATAGTGGGAAAGTGAAGACGGAAATGGTCCAGTTTTCTTGTGAAATATGTAGAAGACGGCACTTCCGTGGCGTCGGTGCTCGAGGTGAGAAAAATGTTCAGATATTAGGAAGAGCCCGGCACTCACCAAGTAGATTATGCTTCTTTATTGTAGTGTAGCAAACATATGGTACAAGCATGGCCTTCATCAGCTTAGGGGTGTACCCCTGATGAAGGCCATGCTTGGCCGAAACGCAACCTTGTACCATATGTTTGCTACACTACAATAAAGAAGCATAATCTACTTGGTGAGTGCCGGGCTCTTCCTAATATCTGAACAGTTTTCTTGTGAGGCACAGAAGCTTGATGGTTACAGCACTGGTTGGCAGGGGCGTAACTAGAAATGGCTGGGCCCAATAGCAAACTTTTGATTGAAACCCCCATCCCCAAACTGACCACTAAGCTGCCAAGGAGTGCTTACAATTAAAGAGATATTTGCAGAACTCAGGAAGCACGTCCGGCCACCGGTTGCTGCAAATGGTGATGGCTTAGGGGGACCAGTGTATTGCAGGAGTGACCACCAGGCCCCCTGATGCTGTGGGCCCCGTAGAAGCCTCTTTGGCTGCCATGGTGGTAGTTCCGCCCCTGCGGGTTGGCACTCATACTTAGTTGTTCCTTGTATAGTGTTTAGGGTACAGGATACAAATGAAGAGATAAGCGAACATGCTCGGTCCAGTAGGGTGCTCGATCGAGCATCAGGGTTCTCGAGTAGCTCGTGCTGCTTAGGTGCTCGGGATACAAAAGGCTGGATGAAAGGCGGCTTAAAAGCTATAAGGCTGTGGATATGCATGATTAAACCCATGGGGGACAAATTGATACTTACCGCTCCGGTCTTGTAGCTTCTAGCTTCACTATCGCCACTCAGCCAACCAGCAGCTGAGGCAGAACAAAGATGCAGCCGTAGATTAGACTGGAAAGAATACACCACTTCCTGTAGGACATACAGCAGCTGATAAGTACTGAAAAACTTGAAACTTTTAAAATGGAAGTAAATTACAAATCTATATAACTTTCTGACACCAGTTGATTTGAAGAAGATTTTCACTGAAGTACCCCTTTAAGTTCTTGAGCAACTGTATTTGGCATTTCTCTTTAAGTTCGGCATAGAGAGGGTCCCCTTTACCCACTTCAGTGTCTCCTACCCTCAGCACAATATTTGATTCTTGGGGGACTGTGACCCCCAATAGTCATGGCTGCTGCAGTCCCTCTAACATAATGGAGGAGGCCTGATAGGAGGCAACAGCAAATGGTGTCAGTGGAGTGGGACTCCCATAGGCAGCCTGAGCAATGGAGTTCCACAGTCCATAGATCATGGAATGATGTATCCCCACAGATGCTCCATGTCCCTAGAGTGGGCTGCAGCAGGGAATGGAGTAGGATAATGGAGGGTATTGCACATTATAGTCTATCTTTACTGATCTGAATGTATAATAAAAACTTCCAAGTTATAGGGGGAATCTAGACCCAAACATTTGTCATTCGACCGTTCCTACAGTTCCCAACGGCGGAGTGTAGACTGCCACTTGTCAGTCCACCAGGCTCGGACAGAAGCCTATCAGGTTACGGAATGCAACAAGTCCCTTGTGGCCACAGTCTCATCCTTCCTGACTAATTGACTCGATTTTCTTAACTAACAGAACTGAAGTTATCAATGTGATTAGAATCTTAATAGTTAAGAGATAAGTTTAGTTAATCTTTGGCTTTTATTATAACAAAACATACTAGATAGGATACCTTAAAGGGTTGTCCACCTTGGGAGATCCCTAGTTGTTGAAGGGGCTTCCTGATAATAAATTGTTGAGACTGCCGCTGATCACTTGTGATCTGGGAGGAAACCTACTGTAAGTGTTCAGTTTCTCTGCAGCGCCCCCACAGGGGAAATTGAGCATTACACACAGTGTCTTTAAAATCAGTGGACAGTCCGTGTAACGTCGTCCTCTCCTACTAGCAAAGAAAACCAGAATGGATGGGACTAAGGACAAGCTCAGGCTCCACACCTATAATATCCGGAGATGGTACTATCACTCCTATCATCCTAGTTTCATACCCCAGTGACGCCAGCACAGAAAAGCCTGTCTACGTGAATAGGAACACATGGTCTTATAGTACTGGTGACAATGTAGGTTTAATGCCTGTATGTATCTGTATACACATATTCACTATAACAGGACCCATCTTCTCCCTGAAATATTCATGAGCTTCCATGAACATGTGAACATCCCACATACCCTGTTGACAATGCGGCTGAATATCATCCCGGGGATATTTGGCTGCTGGGCAGGTTAATCTGGAAATATAATGTGAGATATTCAGCGTGAGAATACCGCCAAATCTATCCAGATACAATATGAGAGAAGTTATGTTCATTGTTACGGAGGTGACTGGGGGCGTAGTGTCTGACTCCATCTGTCCTACAATGGGCACAGAGCAGAGGATGACAGGATCCTACCGGGGGGGGGGCTCATTTTATAAAGAATAAGAGAACACGCCATACCGCCATATTCCATATGATAGAACAAACATGGTACAGATCCAGCTAAGAGATCATAAGTATCCATAGATAGGACAACCCAATACCTACGATAGATAATAGATAGATAGGAGATAGATGATAGATAACCAGGTGTGGTGATCCCCCGCGGTGTTATGGCGGAGGTACGGCCGGTCACTTGCCGGATAGTATACTGTGACGCCAGCTCTATGGTGGTTGGCCGAGATATAGCCGGGCCCAGTGATGTTATGTCCTAGCACCAGTGCTGGTTGGGCACACAGGTATGGTGGCACAACTGCTTTTATTTTAGAGGGACGGTTATACCTTGTTCCCCTGTGGTCAGTGACCTGCCGGGCTAATGAGGGGTCCCTTGGGTAGTAGTCAGTAGTGGTCCAGAGTGGAGTAATGACCCACCCGGACTATTGGCACTGCCACCCACAGACAGGGGAGAAAACCCAAGTTTGTGTACTGTGTTGGTGCGGAGTAAGGAATCACAGAGTTTCTTTATCATAAATAAGATCTGCTTTACTTGGAGAATGTGTGTGTACAGCTTTACCTTGAAACAAAACTTTACACTTGATAAGTTAGGATCCAAAACTGTAGTGAGCGGAGGAGAAGTAGTACAGTCGTGTGGACTGAGTTGCCTGCTGATAGTCAGAGGAGCCGAGAGGAGGATGTCGTGAGAGTCCCAACCTAATTAGTACTGTGCTCTGCCGGGATGTTGGCGGATGAGGTAGAAATAGAAGAATACTGAAGAGAGAACACTTGTGCCCGTGCATCGACTCTTGTCGGAATTAACCACCTATTGCCCTACCAGTGTCGGGGGACTCGTCCTAGTGGGTGACACAAGCCCCGAACCTTTTTTACCTGGGATGAGCGGAATGCTGAGGTTCCCTGCTGAAGCCCATGCTGCGAGATAGAGTTCAAAGGCTTCTAGCAACTTTGCTCTATCCGGATCAGTTCCTAGCCTTCTGCTTTTTTGTATACTGTCCTGCATTATGACTCTCCTAGTCCACAGCGTGGGTTGAGATGACCTCTGACTTGTCCTCTCTAGGAAAGGTTTAACACTGCATAGTGTCGAGTAGAGTAACTTGAGGAGAAAAGGTTAACTTTATGTGCCTGAGTCTGCTTCTGGACTGCACACGGAGACTGGGGACCTGGCAGAGGGCCAGGGCCCAACAAGACCAACAAGACCATTCTGGCTTGTGTCCTTCCTCTACAGAATCCAATGACAAATATCACTACATTTCCTCTACCCACATGACTTCCTAGCTACAGCCCCTGTAAGGTGTGCTGTGAATGGCTGAAGAGTGCATACAGATGAAGTAAAGGGAGATGAGATAGGACAGAAAAAGAGAACACGCTCATTGGTCTACAGATCCATGTGACATATTAACAAACAATAACCCTTACAGTTCTGCATCTGTGCATCAACTAAGTATATACACTTGCAATAGCGGCATCTTGTGGTAAAACTTTAACACTACTTCATCACTACTTACTTACGATAAGTACAGGCTTTTGTGAAGGGTGTAACTACGAGCAACACCCGTAATGGGACACCACACAGGCACTATCACTTAAGGGGGCACTATTAACTAGTAGGGGACACTTTACCCAGGCACTATTAGCTATAAGGGGGCACTATAATAAGGAACTATTAACTATAAGGGCACACTATGACCAGGCACTATTAACTATAAGGGGGTAATATAATCTATATTATTAGCTATAAGAGGACACTATAACCAGCCACTAGTAACTATAAGGGAGCACTATAACCTATACTATTAAGTCTTATACTCACCCCTTCTCTCCTGACATGTTTCACCATGTAAATGGCTTCATTAGGGGACTTAAATGCAGTGTGAATGACTATTCATATAATGCCCCAGTACCCTAACAAGGCCAATAACATCAGTTGGAAAAAGATCAGGCAGGTCAGAGATATCATCTGTAGTCACTGCATGTAACTGCACTGTAATCACTTATAAGGTCTGTACAGAGCTGCTATCTACTACTGTATGGTAATGATATTTGTTTTATTCAGTAAGAGTATGGTAAAAGTATTCAATAAATAGTCAGTGGTAGTGGGCATGGTGTGACAGTGTTATGTGGCTCTTGTAAGGTGGTAATAGTGCTTTACCACTATAGGGCTGTGCTTTATCTAACACTAGGCAGATGAGCCATGTTACCAGCGGGTTTCCCTGTATTGCGTCCACATAGTCAGAGCGGATTCCCACATTACTCCTGGTAGTGACCTTGCATCTCGCAGCTTGTCTACATCAGTGTATGGAGAGGCGATGTCCCGGCTGCGCTCTGGAGGTCAGCACTCGGGGTTCTGATGCTTCTTCTAAACAAACTTGGTAAATGTTAATGCAGTGAGTAATTATTCATGTTATTACTGAGGAGAAGCGAGCTCATCCCTGACCGCCCAGAAAGACTGTTACACTGCCTGAAGGATGGATTCTTCTTCACGTGTACGCCTGAACCCCAAGTAATCATTGCGTAGTCATTATGTACCCCAAGTGTCAGTGTGTCACTATCCTGTACCCCAAGTGTCAGCGTGTCACTATCCTGTACCCCAAGTGTCAGTGTGTCACTATCCTGTACCCCAAGTGTCAGCGTGTCACTATCCTGTACCCCAAGTGTCAGTGTGTCACTATCCTGTACCCCAAGTGTCAGCGTGTCACTATCCTGTACCCCAAGTGTCAGTGTGTCACTATCCTGTACCCCAAGTGTCAGCGTGTCACTATCCTGTACCCCAAGTGTGTGTGTCACTATCCTGTACCCCAAGTGTGTGTGTCACTATCCTGTACCTCAAGTGTCAGCATGTCCTTATACTGTATCATAAGTGTCAGTGTGTTATTATCCTACACCCCAAGTGTCAGCGTGTCACTACCTGTACCTCGAGTGTCAGTGTGTCACTATCCTGTACCCCGAGTGTCAGTGTGTCACTCTCCTGTACCCCAAGTGTCAGTGTGTCACCATTCTGTACCCCAAGTGTCAGCGTGTCACCATTCTGTACCCCAAGTGTCAGCGTGTCACTACCTGTACCTCGAGTGTCAGTGTGTCACTATCCTGTACCCCGAGTGTCAGTGTGTCACTCTCCTGTACCCCAAGTGTCAGTGTGTGACCATTCTGTACCCCAAGTGTCAATGTGTCCATGTCCTGTACCCCAAGTGTCAGTGTGTCACTATCCTGTACCTCGAGTGTCAGCGTGTCATTATCCTGTACCCCAAGTGTCAATGTGTCCATGTCCTGTACCCCAAGTGTCACTCTCCTGTACCCCAAGTGTCAGTGTGTCACTATCCTGTACCCCAAGTGTCAATGTGTCCATGTCCTGTTCCCCGAGTGTCAGTGTGTCACTCTCCTGTACCCCGAGTGTCAGTGTGTGACCATTCTGTACCCCAAGTGTCAATGTGTCCATGTCCTGTACCCCAAGTGTCAGTGTGTCACTATCCTGTACCTCGAGTGTCAGCGTGTCATTATCCTGTACCCCAAGTGTCATTACCCTGTGCCCCAAGTGTCAGTGTGTTATTATCTTGTTTACAAATTGACAAGTCTCCATCCAGTACTGAAGGGTTGTGCCATGTCTTCATTGTTCCATTCAGTGGGTTCCCAGATTCCGAGTCCCCACCAATGCTGTTGTCTTTCCTTCTTCCGGTGGCGATCATTCTTGATGGCCTCTACATCCTGTGGTATCCATAGACCCCCATACAATAGGCAATTACAGGATAAAGTTCTTCCCTCTGCCAACCTCCAATGTTGACCCCCCCCACCAGGTCCCATCATCCGTGTGGAGCAGGTGGGCTTCCTAACTTGCCAGGCTCACAGATTCAGACCAATTGCCAGAACAGCTTTCCCCTCATCCAGATGCAAGAGGTCACCATGAAGAAGAACTCCGCCTGACAGTACGGGGCTGAGAGTCCTACCATGCTTGCCGAGGTCTCGCCTCCGTCTTCACAATTTCCTCTCCGCCCCGAGATCTCTTCACACTTCCTTCCCTATAAATATGAGTTTCTGGAGGGACCGGCAGATATTTCCAATATTTCTCATCCCTCCAGCCAGACTCTGAAATTCTGCTAAGTGATAAACATGTTAATTTGTCTCGGCAGAGTTTCCTGGCGGTGGATTCTTCCACTAGTGTATGAGTTATGTCCCCGATGCAACGTCCCTTCCTGCCTCCCACCGTATCAAACCATACATCAGTTTTATTCAATCTGCTTAAAACATATAAATATTGCAAACCTACAGATGCAAATGGAGTGAATCCAGTTAGAGTGGGATACGGCGGGTGGAGATAGCTCCTGTGTAATGGGCACCAGGAGGTAATATCCGACACGCACTGGATACAATACAATTGCTTTTCTATTTTTAAAATATTTATGCGTTTTTAAGTGGAACGAAGAGAAAAAAAATCTGACATATGCTTTTATAGCAGATCCCTGAAACCATACTGCCTATTATTTATACATGGACTGCCTTCTGATAGGTGCTAAATCTTTCATAGACAACAAATGCATACGATCCGCACTCCTTCATACCACATCTACATGTCATTTTCTGCTCCTTTAAATGGAACAGTGTTTTGAAGCCGTGGAGGCTCAGTCTCCGTAGCTGAAGAGAGTACAATGTGCGCTTAAAAGGATTAGCCGTCCTATTAGATCATATGGATCTCTCTTCTCTATGAGCCAGAGCAAAGAACTGCTAAGTAATAGTGACTGAGGAATCCAGCCTGTCCATGTATTACATGGTTACCCATTTATTTGAATGTAGAGTACATAGTCGGTGGAGTAGAAGGTTCCGGAAACCGACGTATTGATGAATGTTTTATATTATTTTAATTTATTCACTACTTCCTTACTGTATTGGAGAGCAGGGCCGGTCTGGACATCTGGCATTTCTGGCAAATGCCAGATGGGCCGGTCCCCTTTTGGGGCCAGTCTTGTCTGATTCTGTTTCCCTACACATGACCAGGGGACGAGCTGGCCCAGAGGTAGGGTGGCATTTGCCCCCTCACAGAGCTTGGAGGAAAAGGAGATAGCAGTGGATTGGCACCCAAGAGCCAGGTGAGTATATGTATAGAGGTGTGGATTACCTTCAGGGAGAAGTCTACATGAGGATGGGTTATTCAGCAGAGGGGGTTGCCTACAAGCAGGGATTACCTATGGGAGGAGGGATTACTTACAGGGGGAGCTTCTCTTTTTTTTCTATTTAGTGAGGGCATGTGCCTGGGCTGCTTTTTATTCCAAATCCGGCCCTCCTGTTGGAGAGTTTCAATATTTCCGCCTTAAAAAGAGGATTGACCAAGAAAAATTTGTGGTCACAAAAAGTGTTTCCTCAGGGGCAGGACTTTGGCAGGACATCTACAACCTGGAAACTGGTAGAGAAAGGGGTTACAAGAAGATACAGGAATTAATCCATGGATGACTGCTTTTAGAGAAAATGGTTTCCTTAAAGAGACTCTGTCAGTAGGTTTATGCTGTTCTATCTCATACCATAAACTAGTGGCAGAGAAACTGAACTGAACGGAATCATGTATCACTTACATTGTTCTGTGCAGCTGATTTGGAGATACCCCCCCTGAATAACATGGAATATAAGTAGTCCTTTTCATTATGTGCAAGAGCAAGAGCAAAGGATATTCATGAGCACCAGTAAACTCCACCCACCAGCTGCTGATAAGCAATCAGCAGCTGGAGGGCAGAGGAGGGGTGTGGCACAAACAGAATGATGCCAGTACACATCGATCTGTTCAGCTAGCTTATGCTGCCCTCATTTTAGGTAGCATGAACCTAGTGACAGATTCCCTTTAAAAAGAAAACCATTTGAGTATATGTCCGAACTATACTCATAGGTCCAAGAAAGATTTGGGGTTACATAAGGTATTTCTGCAGAGACTTAACATTAGCAGTATTGTAACATAAACAGATTCCATCGGGATCCTGCCCTTTATAACATTACAAGAAATTACAGGCTGATAAGTGTTTCCTCGGGGGCGGGGTTTAGATTGAAAAAATAGTGGCATAAAAAAATCAATCCTGAATCCTTTAAAGCTATTACAAGAGTAAGTTATGGACTTGGCCCAAGTTCCACTTGCTTTAATTCTGAGAGAATCCAGATTAACCAAGAAGAAATTGCAGTTGCACAAAATAAGTGTTTCCTCAGGGGTGGGATCTAGGAAGAATAGTAACGTAAAATAATGTTATTCTTTATAGAGAGTAAGATAATGACTTCTCATGAGTGTCTGTCACTGCTGCTCAGATATAAGTGAACAGAGGTGACCATTTCTGCCCAGACAGTTCATAGGCTTATTGCATAGAATGTCAAGGGGGCGGTCACTACTTCTCAGCTGTTAGCAGGGCAGGGTTAGGTAAACCAAAGGTCTCCAGTAGAGATGAGTGCAACCCAGGCATGCTTGAGCAAGATTGTTCGGCATTTGATTACTGGTGGCTGATACCCTGAGGCTGACTGAAAAACATGGATACAACCCTAGGCCATAGCTATATCTATGTTTTCTAGGGCTCCATCCAACTTCTTTAGCCACCGAACGATCAGACAGGAGCATGCTCAAGTTCATCATGATCCAATCTCTTTCTGTATAATTGCTATTACATATATATCAATCCCCTTATAGGCTGCACTTCTGCCATTGGAATAGATTCATTTAAAGGGGTTATCCAGGATTAAAAAAAAAAACACCTTATTCCTCAGCTTCTGTGTGGTGTTGTAACCAGTTGTAATACTGCAAACAACCTGAGGTCAAGGGGTGGCGCTGTTTTCAGAAGAGAGCAGCTATGTTTTTCCTAATCCTAAATACCCCCTTTAAGTAGCTGTGATCTACTATCGCAACTCTTTTCAGCACCCACCAGCTGCTTTGTGGCAGGCTTCTGCTGTGCTTCATTTAAGGTCAATGCAGTGGTCAATGGCCTTAACCGTAACCCCTCAACTCAATCGCTCCCTCTAAAATGTGCTTAGGCAGCGGCTTTCTAACGGCGTCTATTTTCAGAATAGATTTTAATATTGCTAAGAGCAGCGCTATAGATTATGCAGGGGGGAAAATGACAAGAATTACTTGGCGGCGGTGGCGGCATGATGGCGGTGGTGGAGGACACATTACAAATGACTTCTCCATCACACAGTGAACGGCTACAGGGCAGAGATGGAATTGTGTAGACTGGAACCTCTAGTGCTTGGCATGAGAGAATTAATGAGAACAGGGCCCGTATGCTAATCACACCACAATTTCCATAATAATCCAGTTAGGTGAGTGTCGCACTATAAACCTGCAGCCGGGGACAATCCCAGAACGCTGATTACTTTCTGCAGTGAAGCCAGACTCCCCCGGGAACTTAGAGGTTAACCAACCATCACTGAAGACTTCTTCTATTTCTATGAGAAAGTTTTAATACGGCAAATTCCCCCATGCGGGCTCCTTATTGGTATTACCCACCTGTCCTCCCCTACGCATGACTTTGGATGGCGATGAGCAGTACTGCAGGGTCTGTGTCCTGTTACAGTAGTGCAGAGCTACAGGCGGAAACCTGAGATGTTCTCCTTGACTTAAAGGGGTAGTTTACAAAAAAAAAAAAAATTTTTAAACCAATTGGTTGCAATAAGTGCCAGAGATTTCTAATTTATTTGTATTTAGAAACTCTAGTCTTCCAGTACTTATTAGCTGCTGTATGTCCTGCGGGAAGTGCTGTAGTCTTTACAGTCTGGAGAGCAGGAGAGGTTTTCTGTGAAAATTTGCTACTACTCTGGGCACTTCCTGACATGGACAGAGGTGGCAGTAGAGAGCACCGTGTCAGACTAGAGAGAATACATCACCTCCTGCAGGACAAACAGCAGCTGATAAGTATTGGAAAACTTGAGAGTTTTTTTCATAGAAGTAAATTAAAAAATCTCACTTTGGACCCCACTCTGAACGGCGCTGCTCCCGGTTAATTAAGCATCTAAATGCAGCTGTCAAACCTGACAGCTGCATTTAGATGCTTAGCTCCGTGCATCCCTGGTATCTAGTGGGACGGAACTCTCCCCCGCTATACGATCGCGGGGGTGGGGAAGAGAACAGTCCTTCTGCCCGTGCCGGGCCTCACCATCGCAATGCACTGATCCCGGCTCGGCAATAGATTGCTGTGGCCTGCAGCAGGCCAAAGCAATCTATCACCGATCTAATGGATCTTTGCTGTGTATATACACAGCATTGATCTCTATGAGAGATCAGTGCTGTGTATATACAAGTCCCCAAGGGGGACTTTCAGTTACAGTAAAAAAAAAAAAAAAAGTAAAAATGTTTTTTTTATTAATAAAGAATCCCCTCCCCTATTAAAATTCCAAATCACCTTCTTTTCACATTTTATAAATATAAGTAAATAAACAAATAAATAAACATATTTGGTATCGCCGCGCGCGTAATCGCCCGATTTGGTTGCATCAAATCCAGAAAAAATGCAAATAAAAAGCGGTCGAAAAGTCGTATATGCGCAATCAAGGTACCGATAGAAAGTAAACATCATGGCGCAAAAAATGACACCTGACACAGCCCCATAGACCAAAGGATAAAAGCGCTATAAGCCTGGGAATGGAGCGATTTTAAGGAACATATTTTTGTTAACAATCGTTTACATTTTTACAGGCCATCAGATAAAAGAAAAGTTATACATGTTATATATCGTTGTAATCGTAACGACTTGGGGAACATGCATAACAAGTCAGTTTTACCATAGGGCGAACGGCGTAAACACAAAACACCCTGAAATTAAAACAAATTCCTATTTTTTCTCAATTTGGCAGCGCAAATGATTTTTTTCCGGTTTCGCAGCATATTTTATGGGGAAAAACGCCTGTCATTGCAAAGTACAATTGGTGTATCAAAAAATAAGGGCTCATATGGGTCTCTAGGTGAAAAAATGCAAGCGCTATGACCTTTTAAACATAAAGTGGAAAAAGCAAAAGCACAAAAACGAAAATTTGCTTTGACCTTAAGGGGTTAATGTCCCTGTCTGAGCTCCATATACATTATAAGGTTCACGATTCTCCAAAAATACATTTAAAGGGGTTAGAGGGTTTAAGGGGAACTCCAATTTAAAAAATTTCTAATCGGCTGATATAGGAAAGTTATACAGATTTGTAATTTACTTCTATTTAAAAATCTCCAGTATGCCAGTATTTATCAGCTGTTGTATGTCCTGCAAGAAGTGGTGTATTTTTTCAGTCTTTCAGTGCTTTCTGCTGACCTCTTTATCAGAGCAGGAAAGGTTTTTTATGGGAATTTTTTACTGCTCTGGACAAGTTCCTGACATGGACAGAGGTGGCAGCAGAGAACACGGTAAGATATCACTTCCTGCAGGACATACAGCAGCTAATAGGTACTGGAAGACTGAAGAATTTTAAATAGAATAATTTACGAATCAGTATAACTTTCTGACACCAGCTGATTTGAGTCGCTTTAAATCCCTGCATTGAAGTGAAGGTTTAACCCATACACGGCTCCTCATCTTTTATTCACAGCTCCATTGAGTTGTCATGGAAAAGCAAATGTATATAATAGAGGTAGCTGTATACTGTATATGGATGTTTAGGCCATGTTTAGGAGTTTCTTGACAACTACTTTCATCTGTTCCACGGAATCTCAGTTAATAAACTTTAGTAAACATTGAGTCTCCTCAGGGGTGGGGCCATGAAGAATTGCTATAATAGTAGCATAAACAAATTTCCTCCTGGACATAGTCCATACCCTTTAAGAGAGTATAAAACAAGATATTAATTTGGCAGCAAGGCCAGTCACTTCAACACTAGGAGACTCTGGATTGGAAAAGAATTAATGACTGTATAATACAGCATAGGAAGTGTTTCCTCGGGGGTGGAGCTTGGTTATATTAGGAGCATACAAAATATAGAACAATATATGGACAATATATGTACATCTTTGACTATAGAAATACTAGATAGGCTTAAAAGGGGTTGTCCAACTTGGCACCCTTTACTCTTCAGCTCCTCCTGGGAGGGGTCACACTACAGAACAGCACATTGTGCATTCTGCTAATCTTGGGAATTTCCACAATTTGATGGCACTTACTAATCTACTTATTAGGGATGGGTGAAGGCATGCCAGAATTAAGGGGGGGGGGGGGTGTCAGTAATATATAGCCTTCATATTTTATACATAAAGTGTACTGTATATTTATTTTATGTATACCAACGGAAGGAATCTGCCAGTGTATTCGATCCCCCTCCCTTTAGCTACAATATTAATAAATCTCAAAAACTCTATTTTTCGTGTATTTTGGCACGGCTGGCATCTCCTGTAAATCCCACAGACCCCAATGTATTTATTGGCACAATCATTTAAATGCAGTAAGAGGACTATGAGACATGAGGGATTGTGCGCGGCGAGCGAGGACCCCAGAGAGACGGAGCTGGCACCATATAGGAAACTGTGGAGAAAAAGTAGGGGAAAAAATCTGCATTTGATGATGTAAACGTAAAACGAGGAAGGCGCCGGAGCCAGGATAATGCTCTGACCGATAGATTGCCCATTGTTTCAAAACTTGAATTTTATCCTTCTACTGCCATGGGAAATGTAATGAATAAACCCATCCCTGCGCCATCTGCTCCACTGAACAGCAGCCAGTGTATATCATAGTGGTACACGAGGAGAGCAAACTACTCATCACAGCCTGATCCATTATACTGGCCGACTGCAGTGGAGTCTATACTTGTATAATCTTACCGTATTGTAGTGCTAAGACTACAGGCGGGTAAGGAAATATACGCCAAACTCATTATAGCTATACTGCTCTACATACGCTTCATAGTTATAGGAGATACATCCCTGTACATAGCAGACAGTATTATAGTAGTTATAGTACTTATACAGGGGCGGTATTATAGTAGTTATACGGTTCAGGGAAGAAAAAGAGTGCTGCACCTCACACCTATGGCTGATACTAGTGCCTCTCGGCTTCATAAAAAACACCAGAATTCTGTATGTGAATTGATCAAGCCATACTGCCCCATGTACCGCGTGCAGGTATCTGATACACATGGGTCCCTACACTAAGTCCACACTAAGTCCACAAGTCAGCGACCACCACCCCCGCAGGCGTGCACAGTCAGGGAAGGGAGGCCATGGAACGGCCCTGCAACCCCCATGCCACAGGACCAGACCCAAAAATGACACACCAAAACCCAGCCAGCACCACCGGCGGAGGAAGCTGCCCCCAAACAGCACAAGTCTGGATAAGGTATTGCACTCACCATAGCTATCAAAGATAGAATGGGACAGACAGGAGGGATTAAAACCATGTGCACTCAGGTGTCTCCTGCTAATTGCGGTCATGTGGGTCTCACCAGGAGGAGTGCAAAACACGGAGAAAAGAGAGAAACAAAATACGGTTCAGGGAAGAAAAAGAGTGCTGCACCTCACACCTATGGCTGATACTAGTACCTCTCGGCTGTATAGTAGTTATATTCCTGTATATAGGAGCAGTATTATAGTAGTTATATTCTTGTATATAGGAGCAGTATTATAGTAGTTATATTCTTGTATATAGGAGCAGTATTATAGTAGTTATATTCTTGTATATAGGAGCAGTATTATAGTAGTTATATTCCTGTATATAGGGAGCAGTATTATAGTAGTTATATTCTTGTATATAGGGGGCAGTATTATAGTAGTTATATTTCTGTATATAGGAGCAGTAGTATAGTAGTTATATTCTTGTATATAGGAGCAGTATTATAGTAGTTATATTCTTGTATATAGGGAGCAGTATTATAGTAGTTATATTCTTGTATAAAGGAGCAGTATTATAGTAGTTATATTCTTGTATATAGGGAGCAGTATTATAGTAGTTATATTCTTGTATATAGGGAGCAGTATTATAGTAGTTATATTCCTGTATATAGGAGCAGTATTATAGTAAATATATTCTTGTATATGGGAGCAGTATTATAGTAGGTATATTCTTGTATATAGGAGCAGTATTATAGTAGTTATATTCTTGTATATGGGAGCAGTATTATAGTAGGTATATTCTTGTATATAGGGGCAGTAGTATAGTAGTTATATTCTTGTATATAGGAGCAGTATTATAGTAGTTATATTCTTGTATATAGGAGCAGTATTATAGTAGTTATATTCTTGTATATAAGAGCAGTATTATAGTAGTTATATTCCTGTATATAGGAGCAGTATTATAGTAATTATATTCTTGTATATAGGAACAGTATTATAGTAGTTATATTCTTGTATATAGGAGCAGTATTATAGTAGTTATATTCTTGTATATAGGAGCAGTATTATAGTAGTTATATTCTTGTATATGGGAGCAGTATTATAGTAGGTATATTCCTGTATATAGGAGCAGTATTATAGTAGGTATATTCTTGTATATAGGAGCAGTATTATAGTAGTTATATTCTTGTATATAGGAGCAGTAGTATAGTAGTTATATTCTTGTATATAGGAGCAGTATTATAGTAGTTATATTCTTGTATATAGGAGCAGTATTATAGTAGTTATATTCTTGTATATAGGAGCAGTATTATAGTAGTTATATTCTTGTATATAGGGGCAGTATTATAGTAGGTATATTCTTGTATATAGGAGCAGTATTATAGTAGGTATATTCTTGTATATAGGAGCAGTATTATAGTAGTTATATTCTTGTATATAGGAGCAGTATTATAGTAGTTATACTCTCACATTGTACAGTACATAAAACCTCTTGCTCTAATTCCTGTTCCTTTATCCCTCTCTTCCCCCCAGGTGAGGGCCTCTCCTCCGGCTCTGATGCCCCTCCGGGAGAGACGCTCCATGTTGGGTATATGTATCTTCTGCTGTGGATGCTGCAAGAAGATGAGAGGCTGTGGGATGTGCTGCATGACCTAACCCCCCTGTACACGTCTCACAGAACCTATGAAGAATAAATGCTCCTCAGAGTATTACTTAGGCATCTTTAGCGGATTATGAAGATTATATCTCCTACAAGTGGACGCTGACAATTCCTATCAGAATATGTGGGAGAACGTTCCTTCTGCTGTGGTTCAGAGGATTGGCTGTACACGACGTGACCTTCACTAGTGGTCAATAGAATCAGGATGTAAAGGACTGTTCTATGTTATGTCTAGTGCAGAGCGAGACACGCGGCTTCAAAGAACCATTGAAGAAACCGCCACTGTTCCCTGAATCTCTTCTTGCTGTCAGTGATTGGGAACTATGTCCAATCTAGAGAATCACTCGTGAAGGAAACAGTCGGAGTTCCAAACACAAACACTGATACATTGTAACAAAATATCAGAATAGAGAGTCATTCTACTCATGTGTTTAGCTCAAAGAGGATTGCCTAGACTAAACACATTCTAGCCAAACATATTCACACAATGGAGTTCTCCGTCACCTTTATTCCCCTTAAAGGGGTTGTTCATTTTTTTTTTCTTTCAAATCAACTGGTGCCAGAAAGTGCCAGAGATTAGTAATTTACTTCTATTAAAAATTCTTGAGTCTTCCAGTACTTATCAACTGCTGTATGTCCTGCAGGAAGTGGTGTATTCTCTCCAGTCTGACACAGTGCTCTATGCTGCCACCTCTGTCCATGGCAGGAACTGTTTAGAGCTGTAGATAATCCCCATACAAACCCACTCCTGCTCTCCAGACTGGAAATAATACCACTTCCTTCAGGACATCATCAGCTGATAAGTACAGGAAGACTTGAGATTTTTTTAATAGAAGTAAATTACAAATCTCTGTCATTTTCTGGCCTCAGTTGATTTGAAAGAAAAATATTTTGGTGAACTACCCCTTTAAAGAGGTATTCCGATTAACTCATTTAACTCCCTATCCACGGGAAACTTTTATGTTAATTGAAATGGGTACTCTAGAGAAAAATAAATGTTTTCATATCAACAGGTGTCAGAAAGTTATGCAGATTTGTAAATTTGTTGTATTAAAAAAATCTCCAGTCTTCCAGTACTTATCAGCTGCTGTATGTCCTGCAGGGAGTGGTGTAGTCTCTCCAGTGTAAATTCCCATTGATAGGTGAAATTCACAAGGATTTGAGTGCTGAACCTGCACAGATTCAACTTTAAAATTTCTATAAAAATTCATTGTGTGAACAGGGCCTTATGTGTTCACATTCCCTGACAGCAAGCAGATAAATCAGTGTTCACATAGATGAAAGGTGAATGCATTATATCATCCTACAAAATCCTTAAAAAAAAAAACCCTCTGATTTCCAGGTTAGAGATTAGTGATGACTGCCGTGTTCTCCTTCTATAAGGGTTGTCTATAGATTTCCATAATCTCTATTATTCTCTATGTCTATGGAAAACTGATTTTCAGAACTTGGGTAAAGTTGGGTAATACCCATACTTAGGATTACATTGTCGGTTGCCATACGAATTGACTTTCTTAGATTCCGTATGGACAATTCTGCCTATTAAGCAGTGACCTTTAACCCCTGCTATACAGGTTTTGAAAACTTACTTCCCCAACTTTGGAAGCATCTTCTGCTCCAAATGAGAGAAAAACATGCTTAGAAAATTACCAATAGGTGGCGCTGTAGCTGTGCATCTCATGCTACCAATGTTCACTACGCTCTCCAGTCATGTAACCATGTTTTCCACAGCTGAACATAGCGACAAATGCCGTCCTTCAGATCTGACACTGATCCAGATCTGTCACAGTAGACCTTATACTTCAACGAACCCCATAGCCCATTCTTATCCCGTATATTTAAAGGGGATGTTCACCAAAAAAAAAAAAAACTTTTAAATCAAATCATCCCAGACAGTGCCAGAGATTTGTAATTTACTTCTATTTGTAAATTACTTGTATCTCAAGTTTTCCAGTACTTAACAGCCGCTTTATGTCCTGCAGGAAGTCGTGTATTCTTCCCAGTCTGACACAGTGCTCTCTGCTGTCACCTCTGTCCATGTCAGGAACTGTCCAGAGCAGGAGAGGTTTTTTTATGGGGATTTGCTGCTGCTCTGGGCAGTTCCTGACACAGACAGAGGTGGCAGCAGAGAGCACTGTGTCAGACTGGAAAGAATACACCACTTCCTGCAGGACATACAGCAGCTAATAAGTACTGGATGACTTGAGATTTTTTTAAAGAAATAAAATTACAAATCTCTGGCACTTGTTGGGATCAGTTAATTTGAAAGAAAAAATTTTTTGGTGAACTACCACTTTAATAAATGGCGAGTACATTTTGTAAAGTTCATCTCATTCGGAGAAGCAGAATTCCTTCCAGAGCCCCCTGAACGGGAGAAGTTTTTTTTTCAATAACCCTGTATAGAGATACAGGGGGAGATTTATCAAACATGGTGTAAAGTGAAACTGGCCCAGTTGCCCCTAGCAACCAATCAGATTCCACTTTTCATTCCTCACAGACTCTTTGGAAAATGAAAGGTGGAATCTGATTGGTTGCTAGGGGCAACTGAGCCAGTTTCACTTTACACCATGTTTGATAAATCTCCCCCACAGTATATAGATATATGATAGGGCCATGCAGATGGGTGACAATAATAAGCAGCCATATTGGTTTTTAGATACAGCTTGGATACATCTAAATAGATCATCTGCAGAGATTACACTGAGTGCAGTTGACGTACAGTAAATTACTCGCTGGCGTTCGCGCTATGCTATGGGATCTGGTGACACGGTGATACGTTTTAGGGGGGTATACAATATTTATGAGAGTCTGTCTCTTCCAAAATCCTGGCATCCTTCCCAACTCTAATCCCAAATGTATGGCAATCACCGCGCATTAAAACAAAGCTTTTCACATAAATCTGGTGGCCGACCATGGCTGAGATTGCAGGGAATTAGCGTTCTCTCTCTCTCTCTCTATATATATACTGCTTATTGTCTGGGGGGATTGAATTCATGGCCTTAAAGGAGAAATCCACTTAAAGTGACAAATGATCTGTCTCCTAGGGTTTGCATGTGCCCCTTATCTGCCGCACTGCACTCATTGTCACAGTAAGGTTTCAGCATTGTAGCTGATAACATACTGAATTCTGCCACACCGCCACACCGGCATCAGAATCTTTTCTATCTGACCTTTTTTGCCTACACAGTCTCCATACTTGCAAACAAGTCTAGATTTTACTGGTTCATCCCATCAAACCCCCAAGGGGTGGAGCTTATGATCATTTCAAGGCGATTTGATTCCTTAATTAAATTATCAAAAATTACTCCTGACACCAGGAAAAAAAATTCTAATGTCTTGGCCACTAGATGTTTCATTTTTGTGCATTTTGCTGTTCACTGCCTGTTGTCAGGGAATTTTGTCTCTAGTAACAGCCTCAGCAGGACAGAGTCCAGGCAGTGTGTCTGTGTTGGGGAGGGGGGGCTTAGCATGTGCTATGTACAGGAGAAAGGAAGCCTGAGAAAGCCTGGGCTGTATACCTGCAAGCTGTGACACCAGGATGATCCACACTGCTCCTGGAAGGTAAATTGAGACTTCATTCTCACCTCTGACCAACCATAAAGCTCAGGGAAGCTGCTCCTTATATAAATGCCAGGATACTTACTGCTGGATAACCCCATTGCTGCAGTGTCATCTCTCGTTATCTTTTTAAGGGTTACTCCTGCAAAAAAAAAAAAAAAGAAAAGAAAGCCAAAAACATAGAGAAAGACAGTAGCACTCACCAATTTTGATGCTCGTCGAGATTCTTTTATTTAACAACGCATGGACATTGTCGGGGCAGACGCTAGACAGGTGCAGGTAAGAGGTTGGTTTCGCACAGGGGCGCTTCAACGGACCGCTGAAGAGTGTCTGCGGAAAACAAGCCTGTTGCCTGCACCTCTCTGGCACTGTCTTTGTCTATGTTTTTTTGATTACCTATGTGGAAGAACATACACGGTGAGCACCGCCAGATGTCCCCTATAAATACAGACAGTGACTTTTGCCCTCTCTGAAGCTTCTAGTGCCTCTCTGAAGCTTGTATTGGCTAAATAAATCTAAACTATTAATGACAAAAAGTGCAGGCAGAAATGTGTAATTTACTTCTATTAAAAATCTCCAGTCTTCCAGACTTATCAGCTGCTGTATGTCATGCATCTGGCATAGTGCTCTCTGCTGCCACCTTTGTCCATGTCAGGAACTGTCCAGAGCAGGAGAGGTTTTCTATGGAGATTTGCTGCTGCTCTTGACATGTCCTGACATGAACAGAGGAGGCAGCAGAGAGCACTGTGTCAGGCCCCATTCACAAGTCCGTGTCAGTTTCGTGCAGGTTTGCCGCGAGTGGGCGCAAGATTTTTGCTGGCGTACCTCTTTACATCGCAGTAGCAACAGTAGCAGCTGCTGTTTCTTTCCTACACTTGCAAACCGAGTGCATCAGAAACTCCTTTCGGCGATCTCCCTGTTTCTGTTTTCTAATCCTTTAATAACGAAGATGTGAACATGGACTGATCATCTTTAAGAACACGTATTCTCGATAATCGGACGGTGTAATAGAGACAACCGGGCACATTTTATACTATAATATCGATCAAACAACAAACTCGGCTCAGCTACATCTTTATGTTTAGCATGGTTTATTTTAACAGACAATAAGTTTACTTTTAAGGATCATAGAAAAAAAAAAAACTAAAAAACAACAACAAAGTAAACCCCCCAGAAAAAAAAAATATATATATACTTTTTTTCTTTGTTGTGCACGTTTTGATGTGAATATTTCATTACCGATTACGTCTGAAGTGAAATGGATCCCATGAAAAATTAAAACAAACCTTCACATGAATATATAATGGATGAGAAAATGCTAATTCAGAATTTGTTTTCTTCCGAGTATTTCCTCATTTAGATAAAATTGATGGAAATTAAATGTTTAGCCTTAACCCAAAAGCACTCAGGTTCCTGCCAGGAAAGAAATTAGGTTTGTTCCTTTGTACTTTCATGAAGAGCGCATGTTAGGTAAAGCATGATGGCCATGGGACCCTAGCAAGGAAGAAGAATTGGGCCCAAACCTCTGGCACAGAAGATGATGTGAGCCATCTGACATAGCAGAAAAGAGTAACCGAACCTACCACTTCCTTATTTGGAGAGAAGGAGAACTTTAAAAAGTTGGCTCCGCCCATGAGGAACCATATGGATGATTCTAAAGCACAGACCAACTATACAGGCTGCAGAAGCTGAACACACATATTCACCTTTTACACTCCAAGGTATATGTGTATAAATACAGATGTAGCAGCGGCCAGTTTGCCACAGTGCACAGTGAATTATTAGATCCTTCATGATGTATCATCTGTGAATTTCCTTAGACCTGAATGTAGAACTACTCAATGTTCCAGTATCTAGAGACACCATCAACAACAAAAGAGACAATTCATTGACAAATTGAACACTGCTACATATGTAACTGTACACATGCTCCTAGATGGAAAGGCGGAATAAAAACGACTATGAAATAGTGCCATTATCATGTATCTGCCTAGCAGTTCATACACTGCTTCTAGATAAGCCCTTAAAGGGGTACTCAGGAGAAAACAAATCAGATTAGTGTGGGAAAGTTACACAGATTTGTAAATCATTTCTATTTAAAAATCTCCAGTCTTCCAGTACTTATCAGCTGCTGGATGTTCTACAGGAAGTGGTGTATTCTCTCCAGTCTGGCACAGTGCTCTCTGCTGCCACCTCTGTCCATGTCAGGAACTGACCAGAGCAGGAGAGGTTTTCTATGTGGATTTGCTGCTGCTCTGGACCATTCCCGACATGGACAGAGGTGGCAGCAGAGAGCACTGTGTCAGACTAGAAAGAATGCACCACTTCCTGCATGACACACAGCAGCTGATAAGTACTGGAAGACTGGAGATTTTTAAAGAGAAGTAATTTACATATCTGTATAACTTTATTACACCAGTTGATTTTTTTTTAAAAATCCTCCGGAGTGCCCCTTTTAACTACATTCATTCTTAGCTTTTTGGTTCCTGGATAGAATCTCAGAACAATAGTGAAGACTGACACTAATAGAGAATCATGCATAGGCTTACGACTCTAAAGCAGTGATCACCATCTTTTGGCTCTTCAGCTCTTTGGGCATGATGGGAGTTGTAGTTCTGCATCTGTTAGAGAGCCTCAGGATGAGGAACATTGGTCTAAATGCAAACTGGAGCAGCTGGAATGAGAATAAAATGCAGAACTTTAAGGTGAGACAGGAGGAGATTGGTCGGGGAGTCCAATGCGCTAGAAAAAAAAAAAGCGGATTGCAGAAATAACTTTAGTGAGAATTGAGTTCTGTCCTAGGAAGATTTCCAAAACAAAGCAAATGTAATCTCTTAAAGGTCAGCGCGGTGTAGTGCGGCCGGCGCAGTCCTATCAATCCTCATCTGATCGCCACGCTGCGCCTCTCTCCGTGCAGACCGCATCCATACATCTCATTTTGCTCTTTTCTATCCGTCTGACATCTACGAGTGTCTCTCACTCTCGGGATATCACGAAGGTGTGATCGCCATTAGCTCCTATTAACGCTTATTCGCCGGAATGGACGTTAATGACCAATAATGGATGTCAGGGAAATGGAGACGTATGTCCGTGCACCCTGATCACACAGCTCCTCTCACTACTCAAACTCAAAGGGAACTTTTATGGCGTTTATTTTTCTTAAAGGGGCTGTCCATATTGTACAAAAATTCTTTTGGAACAACCCCTCTAAGATATGACGTAAAGCAGTCCATTATTTTACATCATGTTTTATGCACCTGCAAGGAATTAACATGGTGAGGTGCGGGGGAGTGTTGGTGGTCAGCTAGTATGGTGGTGTGGTAGCTGAGTGGGTCTAGAGTCACTTGGGCACTTGTCACTGTAGACTGGAGTGGTGTAGGATCCACCCCGGACAGTTTTAGAACCTCACCTGCACTCCCACAAATAAGTTTAACCCAAGTGTACGTGTGTTTGAGTGCGGGTGCGTAAGGATAGGCCAGAGTTCAGTACTTAAGAAAAACAGAACACTTTACTTAGGAGAACATAGTGCAATATAAGGAACATACTTTGGTAGGAATACAGTCCAGTGCAATACAAGTATACAATATTGCGAGGGTTCAGGTGCTTGTAGTTGAGGTAGAGTTAAGGTGCTCTGTGAAAAGAAGTCTTTGCAGTAGAGAGCATAGGGAAGAGGGGTTGCCAGAGGGGCCTTGTCCAAGGTAGAAGTGTATTCTGCCTGGAACAGTAGAGGTGTGCAGAATAAGAAATAGAGAATACTCTTACTCACAGATGACCTACAGTCTGACCACCTTATGCCCCCTTTTTGCAAGCTACCCGTCCTAGATTGGTAATACAAGCCCCAGCCCTTGTTATCTGGGCTAAGCAGACTTCTTTGACTTCCCGGTTGTCGAGCACTGCGCACCTTTGTTCCGTACCTTTGTTCCAAGGTAACTGCCCTGCACTTTGTAGAAAGGTTTATGGTGTGGACAATGTGTTCCCTGTGCGGCTTCTCTCCCCCTGTGGAGTTCTAGCAGTGCATAGCGGTTCTAGTGCTCATAGGAAAGAAACTGCTTTTATAGTTGTGTCCCTGTTAAGAGATCTGGCCAAAGCCAGGCCCTGGCTTGGCTCCTGCAGAGACCGGTCTACCTTTCACAAGGAATTCCAACTAAAGACTGCCTTGACTCCTCCCACTGGGAACTAATTCCTAACTACAGGGGTTTATCGAACCATGTCTGTGATTGGTGGGCTGTGTGTAGAGAGAGAGAAAAGAGAGGAGAGGCTGAGGAAAGGAGGGAAAGCACCTGTGAGTCGACAAAAGGCAACATGTGACCTACAATAGTTAACCCTATAGTAGTACCCCACCTCTACATCATGTTCCTATAGCAGTACCCCGCCTCTACGACATGTCCCCATAGTAGTACCCCGCCTCTGTGACATGGCCCCATAGTAGTACCCCGCCTCTGCGACATGTCCCCTTAGTAGTACCCCGCCTCTGCGACATGTCCCCATAGTAGTACCCCGCCTCTGTGACATGGCCCCATAGTAGTACCCAGCCTCTATGACATGTCTCCATAGTGATGCCCAGCCTCTGTGACATGTCCCCATAGAAGTACTACACCTCTGTGACATGTCCCCATAGCAGTGCCCAGTCTCTGACATGTCCCCATAGTAGTACCCCGCCTCTGCGACATGTCCCGATAGTAGTACCCCGCCTCTGCGACATGTCCCCATAGTTGTACCCCGCCTCTGTGACATGTCCCCATAGTAGTACCTTGCCTCTGTGACATGGCCCCATAGTAGTACCCAGCCTCTGTGACATGTCTCCATAGTGATGCCCAGCCTCTGTGACACGTCCCCATAGAAATATCTCACCTCTGTGACATGTCCCCATAGTAGTGCCCAGTCTCTGACATGTCCCCATAGTAGTACCCCGCCTCTGCGACATGTCCCCATAGTAGTACCCAACCTCTGTGACATGGCCCCATAGTAGTACCCAGCCTCTGTGATATGTCTCCATAGTGATGCCCAGCCTCTGTGACATGTCCCCATAGTAGTGCCCAGTCTCTAACATGTTCCCATAGTAGTACCCAGCCTCTGCGACATGTTTGCATAGTAGTACTCAGCCTCTGCGACATGTCCACATAGTAGTACCCAGCCTCTGCGACATGTCCCCATAGTAGTGCCTAGTCTCTGACATGTTCCCATAATAGTACCCAGCCTCTGCGACATGTCCCCATAGAGGTGCCTAGTCTCTGACATGTTCCCATAGTAGTACCCAGCCTCTGCGACATGTCCCCGTAGCAGTGACCAGCTGTCTGCATGCCACACACACGGCTGCCCTCTCCGCAGCGCCTGCGCCACACTCCCACGCACTTGCCCAGCTCTGCAGTTCTGTGTCACTGTCTCTAATTGGGGACTAATTAAAGTGATTAGATAATGAGATTATAGTGATTGTAGAATATATCATTGAAATAATAATTAGACAGATGACACGGGAGCGGACTGACGGCGGCGGCAGTGTGTGACTCCCGCAGGTTATGCAGTGGCAGAAGCAGGAAGACAGCTCAGTAGACCTATATTATAGATAGAGATGGAAGCTGAGAAAATTCTTTCCACATTCACAGTCTCTTCCTGCCGTACGTCTTCATTGTCTCCTGTCAGCGGCGCAGAGAAAGCAAGGTATGTGGATCTGACGGAGACTGCGCCTTATAGACGGGTCCACCATGGATGCAGACGTCTGTCCTTAAAAAGGAAGGACCCCCTACAATCATTTGTGAATATGAAGCTTGGAATTGTCTTCTGTCAAGCTGGATCTGTTCCTAAGAAACCTGGAATAGTAACCAAATCTGCAATAGTACCCTACCTGTGGCTGCCCCTACAAGTTCTATAGCCAGATGTAAATGTCATATCTGTACCCCAAAGGAATACACACTATTTTTTCCCCAACCAGAGATTTGTAATGTACTTCTATAAAAAAAAAAAAAACTTGTCTTCCAGTACTTATCAGCTGCTGTATGTCCTGCTGGAAGTGGTGTATTCTTTCCAGTCTAACACAGTGCTCTCTGCTGCCACCTCTGTCCATGTCAGGCATTGTCCAGAGCAGCAGCAAATCTCCATAGAAAACCTCTCCTGCTCTCCAGACTGAAAAATACACCACTCTGTGCGGGACATACAGCAGCTAATAAGTACTAAAAGACTTGAGATTTTTTTAATAGGATCCCAACCACTTGGTAGACTGCACCTAGTGCCTGCCATACATATCTCCTCATAAATATGCACAGCTGGCTTTATGGATCATGTAGGTCCCGGCTGTCCTTAACCCTGAGGTTGCACAGTAATAGTCCTGTCCTGGTGCTCCCTGACCCTTACTGCCACGGAGGCCGACCATGCAACTGCTATGGGGCCCATGAGGCAAGTGGTACTAGCTACTAATCGCAAAGCCACACAGCAGCTGCCAAAACATCTCTCCTTGGATACAACATGCCTCCTGGAGAGCAGATACAGAGCCACACAGCCGGCTGCCACAAGCACCCCCCTACCCCTATTTCCCTGGACAGTGGACACAGAGCCACACAGCACAACCGGCTGCTACCACCACCGTACCCCATTAACCCCCCCCCCCCCCCCCCCGCCCCGGGGGCATTACATAGCACAACCGACTGCCACCAGCACAAAACTCCCCATTGGCCCCAGTTCATACTAAGAGATCAGTATGGTGGTAAATTACTGTACCTGTTGTAAATTTGCTGATACCTCCCTCCTGACATCCTACCATCCTATGTTCATTAGCCTTAAGCAACATGATGTCCAGGGCTGCAACATCTCTACCGCCATGATGTTAGCATGGCTTAGAGATACCCCACACTTGTACGATAGGGCAGGGTTAATATTTAGAAGTATGGGGAAGCTGGTCAGTAGAGGTTCCCCATTTCCCCAATTCTTGGGTAATATATGTATACAGCCATACAGATGCAGGGCATGTCCTGTTATACCCCTGTGTATGGCTGGCATCTGAGTATGGACGGTCACTGTGAACACCTTCAGCAACGTCTCTAAGGACGACGAGCGAGTGACGTCACCAGCCAGGACCCAGTCGTGTCAGTACCAGCAAGAATTACTCAGAAAATGATCCTTTGTCTTGTACGTACATGACTGATACCAGGCTGGAAGGTTTTTACTAGTTTAACCATCTTGTAGTGACCTTTAAATCAGCAAGAAATCGGGAAAGAAAATGTCTGTTCTCCTTCTCTTTAGTCAATATCTGGAGACAGAGATGTTCTGCGAAAAAGTTACCGAAAATACATTCTCAACTCCAATCTACCAGTAAGGAGACAAAACTATAGGCCAATGGATTAGGGGGATCAGGCAGATAAGGAGTCATAACCATAGGCGCATGGGATGGGGGACCAGGCAGATAAGAAGCCCAAACTATAGGCCCATGGGATGCGGGACCTGGCAGATAAGGAGTCATAACTATAGGCCCATGGAATGGGGGATCAGGCAGATAAAGAGTCATAACTATAGGCCTATAGGAAGAGGGGATCAGGCAGATTAGGAGTCATAAATATAGGCCCATTTGATGGGGGACCAGGCAGATAAAGAATCATAACTATAGGCCCATTAGGATGCGGGACCAGGCAGATAAAGAGTCATAACTATAGGACCATAGATTAGGGGGATCATCAGGCAAAACTATAGGCCCATGGGATGGGGGATCAGGCAGATAAGGAGCCCAAACTATAGGCCCATTGGATGCGGGATCAGGCAGATAAAAAGTCATAACTATAGACCCATGGGATGGGGGATCAGGTAGATAAGGAGCCAAAACTATAAGCCCATGAGTTAGCGGGAATCGGACAAATAAGGAGCCAAAATTATAGGCCCATTGGATGGGGGGGATAAGGCAGATAAGGAGCCCAAACTATAGGCCCATGGGATGGGGAACAGGCAGATAGGAGCAATAACTATAGGCCCATGGGATGGGGGTATCAGGCAAAAAAAGATTCATAACTATAGGCCCATGGGATGGGGGATCAGGCAGTTAAGGAGTCATAACTATAGGCCCATGTATTGGGGGATCAAGCAAAAAGGGACCAAAATTATAGGCCCATGGATTAGGGAGATCAGGCAAATAAGGAGCCAAAATTAAAGGGCCCATGGGATGGGGGGATCAGGCAGATAAGGAGCCAAAACTAAAGGCACATGGGATGGGGCGATCAGGTAGATAAGGAGACAAAACTATAGGCCTATAGGCCCATGGGACGGGGGATCAGGCAGATAAGATGTCATAATGATACGCCCATGGATTGGGGGGATCAGGCAGATAAAGAGAAGCACAGTTGATCTCAGGGAAATTAACCAAAACACTGCAGAGACACCATCACATGCTTCTCAACACCAGTGAATCTAGGAACATTGCCCCCAGGGAAGGCAAATATGTAAAACTACTGCGGAGACACCATTGCGTGTTTCTCAACATCAGTGAGCTAGAAAGACCTTCTACCAGGAAGGAACAGCCAAGCCAAGGGGGGTCTTCAGTCAAGGAATCCACCTTCCAACAAGCCACAGTCAAGGATGACAGGACTTGAGAAATACCCAAGCAACTTATCCACAAGGTATTCATCCACAGACAACTGTTTCAGAGTATTTGCCTTTCATCAGTGTGAAGCAGAGAATAATGGTTGACCTCAGAGAGATCAAGCAGAACAGAGACACCATCACATGTTTCTCAACAACTGTGAATCTAGGAACATTGCCCCCTGGGTGTTGGTGTCTCTGCAGTGTTTTGGTTGATCTCCCTGAGATCAACCATCATTCTCTTAAATGTTCTTGCTAGGCTTTGCTGCCAGAGTCATGTTCCACACTGATGAGGGGCAAATACCCCCAAACAGCTGTCTGAAGATGGATACCTTGGTTATTTCCATAGTCATGTCACTCTTGACTGTGGCTTGTTGCTTGTTGGTTTCCTTGACTGGAGACAGCCTCTCCCCATCTTGGTTGTTCCTTTCTGGTAGGTCTGGCTTGCTCACTGACATTGAGAAACATGTGACGGTGCCTCCACGGTGCCTCCACAGGCAGATAAGGAGTCATACCTTTAGGCCCACATGATGGGGCAGGGTTAGGGCTGTAATAAAGCTTGAACCTGAATATAACTGCTACCTCTATTTCGGGCCCCTGGCTGTTCCAGATCTTTCTAACAATAGCAGACCACTTGCAGACATTTTTTTTTTGTTCCCTTCTGTTGTATGTGTCCCGCTGTTTCGCTGCCTGGACTGCCCTAAAAGATGTCTAAGAAGATTTTTTGATTACTATTCCCAAAGTCCATAATGCTGAGAATGTTATCCTTAGTCTCCCATTAAAATGCAGTGGTGGTCACACTTGTGGACTACCACTCCGTTGATTCTCTATGGGAGTTGCTAAAAATTGCTAAGTATAGTGCAACCCTTCAATGTCATTTATGAAAACTGGTGAACTCCTATAGGATAGCTGGAACATGAAGTCCCATCCCGCCCATGGCTGTGGCCATACTGGCAAAGGGGCTCCCAAGCTCAGCAGATATAGATGATACGGGACCCTAGGCTGCATTCTCTATATAGTACATGGCGTCCTTTGTGCATCCCCCATATAGTAGATGACCCTCTGTGTGGGTCCCCCTACAGTAGATGACCTTTTGTGCAGCCCCTATAATAAATGGCCCCCTGTTAAGTCCCTCTTTAGTATATGCCCCCTGTGTAGTCCCCCTTTAGTCCATGGCCCCTGTGCAGTTCCCCTAAAGTAGATAAAAAGAAAAGGAAAAAAACAACACACATAAATGTTCCCCCATTGCTGCAGGTCCCCTTCCTTTGCTGGGAGTCCTGGCTGCTTGTCAGCTGCCCCTGTCGGAAGAGGGAACAGGGTAGAGCTGTGCTGGCAGACCTTCAGCAACCGGGGAGCGTGTGGGAGATGAGTTATATTTTTGCTTTTAGTGCACTCACCAGCCCTGCAGCTGCACATCATTCGGGGGCCCACCAGAGGATCGTCCATTGGGCCCCCGAGTGATGCACAGCTGCAGATAGATCAGATGTGGCGGTTAAAACATCCATGGGCCCCCCAGGTGCCTTGGGCCCCGAAACGTCAACATTATTATCCACCACTGTCATAGATCAGAGGACAGGACACTGCAGAAGCCTAAGGTGAAGGTATCGTCCATAACAACCAATCAACGTCCTGAGTTTCCCCCCAGGACGCCATTGTACGCCTGGATCTGATTGATCGCCATACACAACACCTTCACTTCTCGGTGATTTCCCTTAAGGAGATCCATTCTGCTATTCAGCCTCTTTATGATAAAATATGATTTCAGCTCCAAGTGTTTCTTCTCTTCCCAATTTCACATAATTTAAGTTACAGTTCATTACATGAGGCTGCTATGGGCCCCCGTCAGAGCCGGCTCTCCCAGCGCAGGCTCCTTCCCTCCATCTTCCTCCGTGCCTCGCGCACAATCCATCTCCCCGGCACCCCTGTCATTTATCTCCGGAGCAGGAATCACTGTCAGCCTTAGATTTATAGCCGCCACTGACAGCCATTAAACTCGGAAATTCACTTTATTTTATTGTTAATTGAGGAATTAATTGTATTAAGAGATTTTTGATGGGATTGGATGGCTTATTATATCCTCAGGGGTCCAGCGCGAGATCTCACTATTACAGGGATTGTCTGAAGAGACGTAGCTCCGAGAGGGTAATATTTCCACAATATGTACATGTACGCGTCTTTGCCTCGAAATTGATAACTCACTTCTTGATCCGCATTAACCCTTCAAAGGTTTTTATGCCTGAAGTCAAGGACAGCCAGTAAATCTAAGCCTATGAGTCATTCTGTTCTGTCAGCTCTTAGTTGTAAACATTTTTTGTGAAAAAATAGGTGAAAACCAATGTGGCTGCCATTGATATCCAGTATTTACAGAGGGATATAATAAAGAGAGTGTAGCTACTGTGGTTGGATGGTTCCCATAGTTGACAAAGTTGACCACGCTGTTTTAAAATAATGGTAATTACATGGCGGCCATCCAATCAATTTCAATAGTATGTGAACATGGCCTTTCTGTTTTAAATCCACTCCTGGTTTAGGTTGCAAAATACTGACCAAAATACTGAGCAAAAATATTGTGTAGGAACATAGCCTAAGGGTCCTATTATGTGGGCTGACTACGGCCTAATCATTTTAGTAGACAATCACTCGTTTACTGAACCTATTAGACGGCCTGATAATCGGGCAGTAAGGGCTGCAGGAACATCATTAGCGATGTTCATGCAATCCTTGCCCAAACACTTGATACCTTACCTCTCCCCACTCCCGGTCTGGAACCGCCGCGGCCTGTGATTGGCTGAGAGGCCTGTCTGTTAACAGGCCATTCAGACGCTGCAGCCGCCAGGACCAGTAAGATACGAAGCACAGGAGAGAAGACCGGGAGCGGGGAGAGGTAAGGTGTCAGGTCTTTAAGCAATCGTCAGCTGTCGGTCTCGCGTCGCTATCACAGGTAACGATGCGCGGTCAGCGCCCAACGATTTTAGGTCCAAACCTAAACCAACAAACACTTGGACTGAATCCTTGTACAGGTTGTAGAATGTAGAGAGGCGCTTATACAAACTCATCCTTGCTGACTAACTGGATTGGTTCTCTTGACCAGTAGACTTAAAGAATATATAGAGATCGCAACCTCTTAGAAAGCACAGTAATTCCTGAGTATTAGCTATTAGTATTAGTATCTTGAGTATTAGCTATTAGTATTAGTATTTTGAGTATTAGCTATAAGTATTAGTATTTTGAGTATTAGCTATTAGTACTGGTATTTTGAGTATTAGCTATTAGTATTAGCTACTTATGTTGAGGTGTAAGCCTATGAGGCCCATGCTTTCTATGCCGAACTGTACCCAACATACCCCTACTGAACTAGACCCCTCCTCTAGACCCCTTCTCGCAGCTTGAGAGGTAATTGTTTTCCGGGCATTCATCTACACCTCTGTAAAGAGGGAGCACATTGCCGTACAATGGTACAGAGATGGCAGCAGGAAAACACTGGCAGCAAAAGGAATTCCAGACAGAAAATTCCAGAACTGGGGGGCAATGGTGGGCACTGTAACAGCCACTGAAGATCAGGCTTGGGGAGCAATAGATGAGTGAGGCTGGGTTCACACTATTTAACAAATTCAATTTTATATGGTTACTTTTAAAGTACAGAAAAACATAGAGAAACATGGACAACCATGCTGTTATTTATGCTAAAAAAAAACATGACAGCCTGCTCAGCCAATCACTGGCCATGGTGCTGTCCGTCCCAGTCAGCGAGTGATTGGCTGAGTGAGCTGTCACTCTTATCTCTAGAGTGACAGCCTGCTCAGCCAATCACTGGCCATGGTGCTGTCCGTCCCAGTCAGCGAGTGATTGGCTGAGTGAGCTGTCACTCTTATCTCTAGAGTGACAGCCTGCTCAGGCAATCACTGGCTGACTTGGATGGGACAGCACTGCAGCCAATGATTGCCTGAGTGGACTGTCACTCTAGAGACAAGAGTGACAGCCCGCTCAGCCAATCACTGGCCACAGTGCTCTCCCTTCAGTCAGTGATTGGTTGAACGGGCTAAAGACAGTGTGGACAGATAAGAAAAGTGTTGTTTGTTTTGTGCTGAACTTGTTCCAAACTTTGCAAAAAGTCTAGGTCTAGGTTACTAGAGTAAAACTGGAATCCTGTTTTTGGAATTGGTGTGGTCCAGTTTATGGACTCTACTAGGATTATCCTTGTGATATATCTATGAACCAGGTTGTAAAGAGGACGCTCTTCGTTCTTCCATTGATTGTCTTCTATGCGCTCGGACTGATGGTTCCACCGCGACATTCACCTCAGAAGTGGTATTTTTAGCAGAATTGATGGTCCTATCCACAGCATTCAGCATCGAACACGTACCGACAGCCGTAATAGGAACAGCTTTAATGCTATCGGCTGCCTCCAGAGACACAGGACATTATCTCAATTGAATTTACTGTATGCGTTTCATGCGTTCTAAATACTCAAGGGCGTTGCAGGGCGGCACTTTCATCCAAGGTCACAAGCAGCTGACACCACATATTAGTCAGGGTTTTAGTGCATTACAAGATCATTTGTTCCCTAACATAAACTTCAACCTGAGTGAGCGCACAAATCTTATTAGTACACGGATCTCCACCATTAATGTTACCTCTTAGATAAATAACCTATGTATGTTGTAACCCTAAGGGATGACCTTCCAGCCTACTAACCTGCTACTAGATGTGTATAGGCCTTCAGGTCTCCACCAGGCCTCCTAATACCAGGCTCCCATCCTGGGGACTTGGCTTTATCAAGAACTGGAACTGATCTCCAAACAAACAGGTCTTGCTTGTTGCTATTTCTATGGCACCTCTTGAGGACCCTCAGCCAGGAACCTGGTCCTCCGCTGCTGGACTTCTGTCCTTCAGCTGTAATCTTAAAGGTTTTTTTTTTTTTTAAATAATGATGGCCTGTCCTCAGTACAGGCCATCACGGGTCCCCATGGTATTACCTGTACTTATGGGCTGCGGCAGATTAACTCTGACAAAGGTGGACAAATCTGGAGTAGGAGGTGCAGAAGTAGTCGCCCGACACAGGGTTAACTTAAAGGGGTACTCCGGTGAGGAGGGGTTGTTCTTTGTCACAAAGTTAAACAGATTTGGGAGGGGTGGCAAGGTTTGGGGTTTGGTCTGAGGGAAGGGGGGGGGGGGGCTAGATCACAGTTCCGCCCAGGGGCCCATAATGCTGTTACGACAGCCCTGAGCTAAAGTAGTCTAGAAACCACTATCTCTCCTTTTCTCTTTTGACACAAAACATGCACACTCTGTCAAACCAAGTGTCCATGTCTGTGAATGAATTGGGGTCATGCGTGATGCTAGCATCGATATATGGGGTACAAAGTAAACAATCACACCCTGGCTCTCATATTTGGAGATCCTGAAGACATAGGGGGGAGATTTATCAAACATGGTGTAAAGTGACACTGGCTCTGTTGCCCCTAGCAACCAATCAGATTCCACCTTTCATTCCTCACAGACTCTTTGTAAAATGAAAGGTGGAATCTGATTGGTTGCTAGGGGCAACTGGGCCAGTTTCACTTTACACCATGTTTGATAAATCTCCCCCATAGTTGCTTATAGTAGCCTATGGCATGGGTACCGCTTCCCATAAAGCTTTGCTGTATTTAATTGAATATATCAGCAAATCCGTACTGTGCAGACTCTTTTTCTTGGCTTGGGAGACGTCAAAGATATGAACAGGCAGTTCCCTATATCAGGATACAGTCGCGTTTAGAAGGGGTCACTGATTTACATCGGTAAACTCCGCTCATTGCCGATCAACAATCCATTTTATGTTGATTTGTAAATTAATGACTCACAATAATGAGAATGACAGGAGGTCGTTCTCATCAGCGCCGGCCGTCTAGAGGATATTTGCTCTGCTGTGTGTGAATATAGGGATCGGAAACTGAAGAGTTAGGCTGTGCCGCTACATGCATATGTCTGATACCATGCCCCGTTGCATTCCTCAATGGCTGTGTGGTGTTGCCGTAAGTCCCTGTGACCACATGGGTGTGTGGTTCTGGCAGTATGTGGTGAGGGGTAATATCCGGTCATTTTGTAGTGTCCCAGTAAGGGTGGTTCACTACATCTTGTGTCACCTAGGTAAAAGGTAACTCTGTCCGGTGTCACACAAAGGGGATGAAGCTGCTGTTTATACTTTCCCCACTAGGTGTCTCACTTCCCATAGACTGTGTTCATAGGAACACAGCTGCAGTATGAAGGGTTAACTGAAGGGTTTTGCCTACTGCTTTGACCAATCACAGGTGCAGGTGCCACACACAACTTTCCACCAGCTACACTCCTTCCTTAGGTCTGGTCCTATAGTCTTTTCAGGTGAAAGAATTTGCCTTTTAATGCACTGCTAAAGCTCAAGGAAGGGGTAACTGTCCTCTAGAAAATGCCTTTGTCCACGCCAGGGATCCTTCTCCACTATTCTCCTTCTCCACTAACTTCTCCAGACAGTTACTAGAGACAAGGGGCTGATCCACAGTAAGGCAAAGTGCAACAAGCCGAAGTATCTTACTGACTACGCATGGCTAGTCTGCAAGGTCTCGGGAAATCTGCTACACCCAATTGTAAAGGCCTGGGGCTCATATTACCCAACCTGGCCTTCTCTGAACTGGTTAGGCAGGAGGTGGTCAGATATCTACACATATCTATGGTGGTGTACCCCCGGTGATGTTGGTCAAAGGAGCGGCCGGTCACTTGCCAGGTAGTCAGGTGTGACTCCATGCCGTAGGTGGTTGGCGGAGATACAGCCGGACCCTAGAGTGTTGTCTTGTGACGCCAGTGAGGTACACAGGTGTGATGGCACACCTGCTTTGAGTGTTGAAGGCCGGTTGTACCCTTTTCCCCTGTGGTCAGTGTCCTGCCGGGCTGCTACCAGGTCCCTTTGGTTAGAGTGATCACGGATGGCCAGAGTGGTGTAGTGACCCTCCCGAAACGTAGGACCCGCCACCAACATAAAGGGGAAGTGTCCCAAGGTTGCGGTGTGTGTTGTGTTGGTTGTGAGGAATCACAGAGTCTTTTTATTGTAAGAAAGACTGGTTTACTAGTTGCAAATGTGCAGCAGGTCATACAAGTCATCTGAGGTTTCCCAGGTTAAAGCACTGGATAACACACTTGAAAATAGTTCCCAATAAATACTTGACAATACAGCAACCTGATCAGTAGTAGAAGTGCAGTAGGATATAGTTGTGCTGACTAAGTAGTGTGCTGAGTGATATGAAGCAGAGTAGTAGAGAGGAGGATGCCGTGAGAGTCCCAACCCATGTAGTAATGTGCTTTGCCAGGATGTTGGAGGATGAGGTAGAAGAAGAAGAACACCTGTGCCCGTGTATTGACCTTGAGTTAATCTTCAGACCACCTTATGCCCACTAGTCTCGGCTGACCCTTCCTAGAGGGTGACACAGGCCCCAGACCTTGTTATCTGGGATGAGCGGAATGCTGAGGGTTCCCGTGCTGCGAAATAGAGTTCCTAGGCTTTGCACAACTTTGCTCTATCCAGATCAGTTCCTAGCTCTTTGGCTTTTGTAGATACTGTCCTGCTCTGTGACACTCCTTGTCCTTGGCGTGGGTTGAGGTTGTCTCTGGCTTGTCCTCTCCTAAGAGGGGTTTAACAGTGCATAGTGCTGTGTAGCATTACTTGAAAGAAAGTTGTTAGAGGTGTACTGTCTTGCGTCCTTCCCATACGGGGTTCTGACTAAGACTGAACTGAGGTACAGGGTCCTGGCAGAGGGCCAGAGCCCAGATAGGACCACTGTAGAGAGCTATCTGGCTTGTGTCCTTCTTCCACAATGTCCAAAAAGAAAGACCTTTGCTCCTCCTCCACTCATGTGACTTTCTTCCCCAGCGTGACTAACGTTCACTGTGAGTGGGTGAAGAGTGCAACAGAAGTGATATGGAGGGAGATGATAGGATAGAAGAAAACAAGACTCATACTGGTCTACAGATTCAGGTGACATATAAAACAATAACTCTTTACATCCTTCAGCTGTGCGGATTCCAAATACACATATATAATACAGTGACATTTAGTGGCGAACTTTAGTACTACTTTCATCACCACACAAGTACAATAAGTACAGACTTTTATGAAGGGTGTACATACACGTAACACCCATGGTAGGACACCACATCTATACGTGACTACAAGTATTCTCTTCTACTATTCTCCACACACCAAGATTGCCCCCATACCTACTTCTAACTCAAGCCACACTTCTACCTCTCTCTACTACCTCACACTCTTCAGTCACCTCCACCTGTCAGGTTATGAGTCTATTTCACTGTATTGCACTTGGCCACTTTATAGTAAAATTGTTCAGTATACAGTATTAAGTAAGTGTACTCACAGCTCTTACTGACAGCAGATCCCTGTATACCTCAAAGAGCTAAAATCAGACTCTCCTTTTCCAGGCTGTGCTGTCCTGCTTTGTGGTGAATCTGTGGCTGACCTGGAGGAGCATGTGACCATGCCCCGTCCCCAAGTGTCCAATAATGAGCATGTATATGCCTATGGTGGACACTGGGGGGGCGGGGCATGGTCACATGCTCCTCCATGTCGGCCATCTTATGGACAGACTCACCACAGGGCAGGACAGCTCAGCCTGGAGGAGGGGAGCCTGATTTTAGTTCTATGAGATACACAAGGAGCAGCGCCCCGAGCCACAGCAATTCTGTAGGGGGCAGCATGAGAATGACTGGGGACGATACAGGACCTTCTCCCCCCACTCAGCCAGACAAGGTATATTGAAGATCCAAGCGTGAGAAATTTTATACTTATACCACAGTGAGCAATTTCCGAGTCTCCCGTGATGAATCTAAATCGTAGGAATTTGGCAGGTTTTGATGAATATTAATTGTCCTAAACCTCAACCTGAGCAAATCAATAGACAGAAGAGACTTTATCTCTCAAAACTAATCCACTCAGTCCATCTTATCTAATGAGTAATAATTCTGTAGGGAAACTAAAATGACAACGTAGAGGGTGCCGGGTATCAATTAATAAAGTCGCAGGATGGCGCAACGTTGGATAATTAATAGAAATTTCACCCCAAAAAACAATGCGGAGAAGTAATATAATGATTGATTTTATTGTGCCGGGCCCTTGGCCTCTATTACCCCCCGTTCCCCACGCTCTCGGTAAGTGGCTGCAGTCAAGATTTGTGGAATTAGTACTAAAAGTAACATGAATTATGTGGAGTGTTCGGTAATCAGAGGGATGACTTTTTCCAAGGACGTTAGTGGGCAATCTCTGGAGCAACGAGGTGACGGGAAAAAACTGATATGGCCCATTAGGTTGGGATGTGAGCGCCATACTAATGCTTATATTGTGGGATATGTTGCTGCGTCTTCTATACAATCGGAGCATTATATATTGTTTGTTTGTCTTGTGGTTTTTGTTCCTCGACAGTGTGGAGGGCCGAACAGCTGGGAGTGAGGTCAGCGTTATGCAGAGAGATGTAAGATTGCATTATAGTCTCCATATGCCGGGCTCTGGTATGGGGGAGGGCAGGAGACGGAGGTTACGACTTGTTATACCGGCTGCGGCTCAAAGCTCGTGTGCGTCTTGTAGATTTTACCTCAAGCTTTCTTCACAGGAATTTCATTAATTCATGGCCTTCCCTGCTGGGAGATTATAATGTCAGATACACATGGACGTCTCCACATCTGCATTTCCATCTTCTCACGCTTCTTTTTTTTTTTCAAGTTGAAACCTTCTTATTATTTTATTTCCCTTTCACCTCTTTGTCTGAAATTCATCCTCAATGTCCACCTGGTGTGAGGTAACCAGCGGGACACAGAGGGGCAACCTGATGTCTTCTGACCTCCCAGGTGGACACTTAGGCAGGCTCGGACTGGCCCACAGGGGTGTAGGGGAATCCCCCGGTGGGCCCTACCCTTTGGTGGGCCCTTGACCAGGAGGTGGGCCTACCTTTTTACCAGCCCCAGGACAATATATAATCCCCCAGCACTGCTGCACAGGCCTAACATCTGTTCACTCACTGCCTCTGTATAGTATAGCGGCAGGACCCCCTGTCTTCTCCCTTGTGACCCTTCCCATATCGTCCCCTCAGGCTCCCTCAATCTTAAGTGGCACACTATGCTGTTTGCTTAGAGTGACTGACAAGTTACTAGCAGTGAGCTATCATCACTGGTCACATACATATCTCTGTGCAAAGTCACTATAGGTTTGAAGCTGGTTATATCTGGTGTATGTCGGTCGGGCCTCTAGAATCAAATTCCCTGGTGGGCCCAAGGTACCCCAGTCCGACACTGCACTTAGGCCTGTGCCACCCCACATATATCAGGCCTCAGGGCAGATGATCTGCTATATCCCGGACCTAAATTCCATCTTATACTGGCACCTACAGTATTACACCCCCTTCTGACCCCAGCGTTAGTCTACCTCCACCGTTGGGATTTTGCTTCCCACAACCCAAGCCTCCATGGCTTCGTTCAAGGCTGATGTCTTTCACAGCCACCAACAGACTCCCTCAAACTGTCTCCGGAGGTTAACAATGTGCAAGTAGTCCCTCCTCATGACCCGCCTAACCCATACTACTACTTTGGTTTCCTAGTCAGCTTACCTCTTCCATCACCAATGACACCTCACATATGGGTTGTCTATAAAGGGTAGAAAACCTCATATCCAACAACATACAGGAAATGCACATAAAGGGGGACATTTTTCAAACTGGTGTAAAGTAGAATTGTCTTAGTTGCCCATAGCAACCAATCAGATCCCATCTTTCATTCTTCAAAGATTCTTTAAAAAAATTAAAGGTGGAATCTGATTGGTTGCTAGGGGCAACTAAGACAATTCTTCTTTACACCAGTTTAATAAACCTCCCCCAAAGTGCTTTTTTCCCTGCACTTACTACTGCATCAAGGCTTCACTTCCTGGATAACATAGTGATGTCACTTCCTGGATAACATGGTAATGTCACTTCCTGGATAACATGGTGTTGTCACTTCCTGGATAACATGGTGATGTCACTTCCTGGATAACATGGTGATGTCACTTCCTGGATAACATGGTGATGTCACTTCCTGGATAACATGGTTATGTCACGATCCGACTCCCAGAGCTGTGCGGGCTGTGGCTGCTGGAGAGAATGATGGCAGGGGGATGCTCAGTGTCCCTCCAGTGCCCTGTGTCCCTCAGTGTCCCTCTGCCATCATCCTCTCCAGCAGCCACAGCCCGCACAGCTCTGGGAGTCGGATCGTGACATCACCATTTTATCACAGGAAGTGACATCACCATGTTATTTAGGAAGTGACATCTCTATGTTATCCAGGAAGCGACATCACCACGTTATCCAGAAAGTGACATCACCATGTTATCCAGGAAGTGACATCACCATGTTATCCAGGAAGTGACATCACTATGTTATCTAGGAAGTGACATCACTATGTTATTCAGGAAGTGACATCTCTATGTTATCCAGGAAGTGACATCACCATGTTATTCAGGAAGTGACATCTCTATGTTATCCAGAAAGTGACATCACCATGTTATCCAGGAAGTGAAGCCTTGATGCAGTGGTAAGTGCAGGGAAAAAAGCACTTTATAAGCATTTACCATAATAAGTGTATATTGGGGATTTACTTTAATAAAAATATTTTCCGGACTTCTCCATTAAAGGCCCCCGTCACTCACTTTGGCCTCCAGCCCACCTCCAAGCGCTCTAGCCTCCACCTTACCCCATGCCTCCGGCAGCCCAGTCCGGTCCTGACAAGCCACTTGCAGGTCTTTACATTGTATATCAGAAAATCTGCATTTTCTCAATACTCTCTTTATGCTCAATCTTATTTAGTTTGGGTAAATCAGACTGAATGGTAATATTATCGGTCAGCTGTGACCTTCATCAGACATCTGTATAACCACATAAAGAAAACAGCATAACGCTCACTGTATAATTTACTATAGAAATAATGCATGGTAAAATGCCTGACTATAACACAGGAGACTGCTCTAAGCACAGTACTAAGTACGACAGGCTGCAAAACAGTGACCATTCTCTACATCAGATGTGACTCATTCCTCTACAGCGGCCGGGGAATACTTAGTATAGCGTGATTGTTATACACTGTGTCATCTTTTTTGTTGTTACGTGCTGCCTGGCCCTATCGTACTTAGTATTGAGCTGGGAACAGTCTCTGGTGTGTACATTCATGAATTTATTGAGTTCCTAATAAAACAGAGAATTATACAGTGAACATTATATTTTTTCTTTATGTGCTTATGCAGAATGTCTAATGAAGGTCATAGCCGCCCGAAAATGTTCACGCCGAGGTCTGGTCTGCCTGGTTTAAATAAAGGGAACTGAGAGAAGCTTATGTACAGTACATATGCATATAGGGATTTGCACTTATTTAGGGGGCTGCTCTGGGGTCTGAATTGTTTAGTGGGGTATTCCACTCAAACATAACTTTTAATATGTTGCTGCCAATGGTAACACTAACAATTCCTTCCATACTTATTATCTATTCAGTATCCTTTCCCAAGTTCTGAGTTGCTGCTTTCTGCTGAAGACACAAAAATCTGTTTGAGCTTTTCTCTCTGTCTCTCCCCCTCCTACCCCTCCCTTTTGAGACAATTGATGTAAACAAATCCCTAGAAGGCTTTATCTGCAACATTGTAGCTTCTTTGTAATGCTGTAAGGGTTATTCTGAGGTCAAGTTGCTAATGGACTCACTGTGATTAAGGCTCCAAGCATTACAGAGAAGCTACAGTGTTGCAGATAAAGCCGGCCAGGGGCTTGTTTACATCAGCCATCTCAGAAGGGAGGGGGGAGGAGGGTGAGACAGAGAAAAAAGCTCACACACAGATTTTTGTGTTTACAGCAGAAAGCAGCAGCTCAGAACTTGGGCAATGAGACTGAATAGATAATAACAAGCATGGAAGGATTTGTTAGTCTCATCATGGGCAGCAACATTTCAAAAGTTATGTTTGAGTGGAATACCCCTTTAAGGGGTCTGGTCTGGAGTTTATGTAGCAGTCTGGTGTCTGTATTTATCTAAAGGCCTGGTCTGGGGGTATGGTCTGCAGTATAAAATTAAGAATCTGTTCTGAGTTCCTTTTATTTTTAGGGGTCTGGTCTGGAGTCCTAATTAACATAGGGGTCCAGCCTGTGGTATTATTTTATTAAAGGTCTGGTTTGGGGGGGGGTCTAATTTAAAGTTGAGTTGTTCTGATGGGGATCTTTATTAATTTAGGTGCCTAGTATGAAGTGTTTGGTCTGGGGTCTGAATGTAAGTGTCTGATCTGGAGCTTGTATTTATTTATGGGCCTTTTCTGGGGCGTGAATTCAATTTTGGGTCTGGGGCCTAAGTTTAGTTTGGGTTCTGGTTTTGGGGACTGTATTCATTTAGAGGTCTGGTCGGTTGTATGCATTTATTTAAAGGTCAGTTCTGGGGTCTATATTTGTTTAGGGGTCTAGTATGGGGTCTGAATAAATGTCGGGGTCTGAGGTCTGTATTGACTTAGTGGTCTAACCTGGGCTCTAAATCAATTTAGGGGTCTATGGTCTAAATTTATTTATGGATCTATCCCGTTATTATTATTTAGGGGTCTGGTATGGGGTCTGAATTAATTTTGGGATTTGGTTTTTGGCCTTATATTATTTAGGGGTCTGGTATAGGGTCTGAATTTATGTAGACATCTGGTCTGGGGTCTATATTTATTTAGGGGTCTAGTCTAGAGGTATGAATTAATATGGGGGGCCTAGTCTGTGGTATGAATTTATTAATGGGTTTGGGATCTGTATTCATTTTGGGGTCTGAACTAAGGGTATGAATTAATTTGGGGGCATGGTTTGGAGTATTAATTTATTGACTTTATTTTAATTTATTAATTTAAAAAAAAAAAAAGTGGCACTCACCATGTTAGCAAAAATAATTGTTTCTTTATTCCATCACCAACACAGGTAACATGAAGTGAATGAAGTAATTGAGGGACAGCTGTTTCACACGTCACGTTCTTTCAGAGGGTTGCGAGAAAGCACGTGACGTGCGAAACAGCTGTCGCTCAATTACTTCATCCACTTCATGTTACCTGTGTTGGTGATGGAATAAAAAAACTGTTATTTTTGCTAACATGGTGAGTGCCACGTTTTTTCATCTTTGGAGGAGTTGATTTTGCACTGGGACTGTGAACAGAAGAGCACCACCTATAGCACCTTTCCGAGACAGTTGTGTGTTCACACTATAAGACGCTCCCTGAGTGCGGTTTTGGGGTTAAGTGCCGAGAATTTGCGTATTAGTGCGTATAAATTTATTGGCTTTCAGGTGCCCATACACCCTATACTAAAGTCATTGGCAGAATGTTAAGCTGACAGTATAAGGTGTATGGGGGACTCCCCATTCTCTACAGACAGATGTAGGTGGAAGGAAAGGTCATGAATGATAGATTTTCAATGCCCAACCCTATTGTTCTCAGAGGTATAAGTCAGAACCAGAGCTCTCTGGGAGCAGCTTCCCTACTGGTCCCCAGTGTCTAAATGAATGTGCCATCCTGGTTAAGCCGGTAACCGACATATTATTCAGAAACATATGCTTCATTTATCTCCAAGAAACTAATAGAATTCCCTGGCAAAAAATCAAGTTGAAGCGGACGATTAGGTTATTCTGGTACATATCAGATTGTCAACGGATTTTGCTGTGCAGCCACCTGAGTCACCAATGGAAGGATCCGGCTTGTCATATACATCAAATCCTATTATTAGTTGAACTCAGACACATTGCAATGTGTCGGGAAATCCATTCTCACTAACTTTTTGAAGGGTGGGAGGAAAGCGTAGGACCAGGACCAGGAAAACCTGGGCAGATGGATGGCCCATGGCAACATGCTCCAGGCTTGTAGAGAGTGGCCCTACTGTGATTCTGTCATCCGAAGGCCCAAATACCCCCGGAGCAAGAGGCCCATGAAAACACGAGGAGAACACAGGTGGCGTGATACAGATGTGGCCTTGATCAAATTGGAACCAGGAGCCCCAGTGCTGCAAGTCAAGAGTGCAACCCCCCGAGGCTTCCCGGGGCTCAACCCATACATCAGATCCCATACTAATTCCGTGACTGTCTGCAAGAAGTGAGGCAGGGGCATGGCTAGAGGCAAGGGGCTGGAACAGTGGCGACAAGCCGCCAAGCTTTGGTCAGGGGTCTGTCGCTGCAAATGAAATGTTTTATTCCGGGGGCTGTAATGCGAGGTGCAAGAAAATGGTTATCTGACCTGGCGGCCCGTGGGCAGAAGGATGGCGCGGATGACAAGGTGCAGAGTCTGCAGAGCAGGCTGGCTGTCTGTGATTTGCCCCCGGGTACTCCAGTCAGCTCTCCCTTTTTGTTAAATTGAGAATGTAGATTTGAAGGCACAGTTTAGCCGAGGCTATTTAATGTGCCAGGGGAAGAAGTGACAGCTCGAGCCAGTTCATGTTTTTTAATCTTCATTCCCAGCCTAATTTAAAATGCTGGAGCAGCTGTGCCCGCCTGGGTGATCTGAAGGCTGTATGTAAAGCAAGGCAAGAAATGAGTTATAGTAGAAAGATAATAGAGGTACAAGCATTAGGAAGAATTTTGATGCAAAGTTATCATCGCTTTCCAGATCTCTGAACAAAGCCTTAGCGTTATTAACTGGAAAAGCCAAAAACAAACATGAAAACCTGTACAGTAAGAGGTGGGGGAGGGGGGATCCGGGGCGGCAATGATAGCGGCAGCGCTTTCCAATCTACCTTTAAGTCTTGGGGGCTTTAAATAGCCAAATAAATAGAAGTTTATGTTTATTTCCAGACATGAAAGGGAATGGAGAATTGCTTCGACTGTATTGAACTTTATTGCATTTGATTTCTACATATAAGTGATATATATCAGAGCTGGAAGGTAGTGCCGAGCAGATAACGGAGCGGTATAAAGAGCCGGTGATACATACGCCTTTGATGAATCTCCGCTCAGTCTTTGGCCGGGATTGGAGATTGTCCTCAAATTTGTATCAATCTTCAGGACATAACGTCGCCCATTGACACCGAGATCAGGAATAATTTATGAATAGTTACAGAGAAACTCTTACAAATGATTTCTGCCATATATTACGCTCAATCTCCTCCACGTGCGCCCGGATGGTGCTTCTCCCCGTGCGTTATTGCTGTTTTTTATAGAAAGGCGCACAAAGGCTGGCGGCTGGTAATTCTCTGCAGTTACCACAGTACATCATTTTACCTACAGAGTAATAGAGATACAGATAGTGCTGCCCTCCTGTATATAATAGAGATACAGATAGTGCTGCCTGTATACAGGACAAGGCATCCATAGTATGGAGTCCAATAACACTGCACTTCTATATATCTATGGGTGATTCAGCCACAGATAGTACTGCCTCCCTATATATAATAGAGATACAGATAGTACTGCCTCCCTGTATATAATAGAGATACAGATAGTACTGCCTCCCTATAAATAATAGAGGTACAGATAGTACTGCCTTCCTATATATAATAGAGATACAGATAGTACTGCCTCCTTATAAATAATAGAGATACGGATAGTACTGCCTCCCTCTATATAATAGAGATACAGATAGTACTGCCTCCTTATAAATAATAGAGATACGGATAGTACTGCCTCCCTATAAATAATAGAGATACAGATAGTACTGCCTCCCTGTATATAATAGAGATACAGATAGTACTGCCTCCCTGTATATAATAGAGATACGGATAGTACTGCCTCCCTGTATATAATAGAGGTACAGATAGTACTGCCTCCCTATAAATAATAGAGATATGGATAGTACTGCCTCCCTGTATATAATAGAGGTACAGATAGTACTGCCTCCCTGTATATAATAGAGGTACAGATAGTACTGCCTCCCTGTATATAATAGAGGTACAGATAGTACTGCCTCTCTATAAATAATAGAGATACGGATAGTACTGCCTCCCTGTATATAATAGAGATACAGATAGTACTGCCTCCTCATCTCATCATACATAATATGGATACAGATAGTACTGCCTTCTCATCTCATCATACATAATATGGATACAGATAGTACTGCCTCCTCATCTCATCATACAAAATAGAGATACAGATAGTACTGCCTCCTCATCTCATCATACATAATATGGATACAGATAGTACTGCCTCCTTATAAATAATAGAGATACATACAGTACTGCCTCCCTGTAAATAATAGAGGTACCGATCGCACTTACTGCCTGTCATGGCCGCGGCGGCGTCCCGTGCTCCGGGCCACCGCCGCGACCGCCCTCTATCCCAGGCAGCTGCCGGGGTCCCTGTGCAGGGACCCGGCGCTGCGGTCTGTTCGGCCCCGGGGGGCGCCTCACCTCGTCCCGCTCCGGTCTCCGTCTGTGCCGGCCGGCGCGCGCGTCCCCGCCTCCTAGGGCGCGCGCGCGCCGGCTGTCTCAGATTTAAAGGGCCCGTCCGTCCCTAATTGGTAGTTGCACCCAATCACTCCCTATAAATCCCAGCATGCCCTGTCCCTCGTGTTGGAGCCTCTACATGCTTCCCATAGCGTTTGGCCCAGCTCCCCGTTGTTCCTGATTCCTATCCGCTACCTGGTCCCTAGTCCTTGTTCCTGGTTCCTGTTCCCCTGTTTCACCATTGCTCCTGTGTTCAGCCTGTCACCTGCGGTTACGCCTACAGACCTCGGCCAGCACCATCTCCTGCCTACTGCTCCTGCTACGCCTTGCCTGCCGTCACTAGCAACCAAGCCAGGGGTAGCGACCTGGGGGTCGCCTGCCGCAGCAAGTCCATCCCGCCTTGCGGCGGGCTCTGGTCAAAACCAGCGGCCCCTTAGACTCCGCTCCCTGGTGAGGTCAGTGCCATCGCTGGTGACGGTCCAGTGGATCCACTCCTCCAGGCGTTACAGTAGGCTCCAACCATGGATCCCGGCGAGGTGCCTGATATCCGCGAAGTAGCCCGAGTGGTCGCCCTACAGGCTCAACAGATCCAGCAACAGTCACAGCTTATCCAACAACTGACTGCAGCCGTACAGCAGCATACCACAGCTCAGCAGTCATCACCTCCTGCAGCCTCTTCAAAACTACGACTGACTCTCCCAAGTAAATATGGAGGTGACCCCAAGTTGTGCAGAGGATTCTTGACCCAATGCACTATGTATATCGAACTTCTAAGCAGTCAGTTTGCCACCGAGCGCTCTAAAGTGGCCTTCATTATCAGCCTATTGGAGGGTAGAGCTCTGGCCTGGGCCACGCCACTATGGGACCGTAATGATCCGGTTGCTGCCAATCTCTGAATCTTCCTGGACGAGTTCCGCTCTGTCTTTGAGGAACCTGCCCGTGCGTCTTCGGCTGAGACTGCTCTCCTCAATTTATCCCAAGGGACTTCCTCCGTTGGTGATTACGCCATCCAGTTCCGCACCCTGGCTGCGGAACTAGACTGGAATGAGGCCGCTCTGATTGCCACCTTTAAAAAGGGCCTGTCCAGTCAAGTGAAGGATGTGCTCGCTGCCCGAGACCTGCCTACCTCTTTGAACGAACTCATCCTACTGGCTACCAGAGTCTACACCAGGTTTTCCGAGAGAGAGGAGGAGGTCCGGCAAGAACGGCGTCTGAGTCTGCCCCGTCGCCATCCTCGGCTGGCACCGGTGTTCCAGAATCCCGTTGCTCCCATGTCCCAGTCGTCTCCAGAGGTTCCTATGCAGGTGGAACGTGCTCGCCTGACAACTGATGAGAGGACTCGTCGACTGAACCTGAATCTCTGCCTCTATTGCGGTGGCGCTGATCACTATCGACAGAGATATCCCCAACGTCCTCAGCGTCCGGGAAACGCTCGCACCTAGATCCGGTGGGAGAGGCCTCCCTAGGTGTGAATGCCACCTCTCCAAGGTTGACTATGCCAGTCTCCATCCAGACACCCTCTGGGCAAGTTCGTCAGACCACTGCCCTCATCGACTCTGGCGCTGCTGGCAGTTTCATTTCTGCTTCCTTGGTCCAAAGATGGCGGCTACCCATGATCCAGCTAGCCCAATCCCGGTCTATCTCTTCGGTCACGGGCGAGATTCTTAACGAAGCGGTACACTGCCAGACTGTACCCCTTATCCTCCAGGTGGGCGCTTTACATCAGGAGAGGATCTCCTTCTACGTCTTGCGCCATTCTTCTTCTAACATCCTGCTGGGTCTTCCTTGGCTGCAATTACATACCCCTAAGCTTGACTGGAGAACTGGGGAGGTTCTCAGTTGGGGCCAGGACTGTCCAAATAGGTGCCTGAGGTCTCCTCAACCCAAATGTTCTACGAGGTCACCTGCTTACGCCAAGCCTCTGTCTGGACTACCGGAGGATTACCAAGACTTTGTTGATGTCTTCTCAGCTAAGGAGGCGGACTCCCTACCACCTCATCGGCCCTATGATTGCCCTATAGACCTTCTTCCAGGAACTTCTCCTCCACGGGGTCGAGTATATCCCCTCTCGGTTCCCTCCGCCCATGCATTGACTACCGGGGCTTAAATAAGGTGACTGTCAAGAACCGTTATCCTCTTCCGCTAATCCCCGAACTATTCGACCGCCTTCGTGGAGCTAGGATCTTCTCCAAGCTGGATCTCAGGGGAGCGTATAACTTGATCCGTATTCGTGAAGGAGACGAATGGAAGACCGCTTTCAACACCAGGGATGGGCAATACGAATATCTGGTCATGCCATTCGGCCTATGCAATGCCCCAGCGGTCTTCCAGGAATTCGTGAACGATATCTTCCGAGACCTCCTCTATGTCTGCGTCATTGTCTATCTTGACGACATTTTGGTCTTCTCCCCTGACCAGCAGACTCATGTGGCACAAGTGCGTCAGGTCCTGCGAAGACTACTGGCCAATCATCTGTACGCCAAGCTAGAGAAGTGCGTTTTCCATCAGCGCAATCTTCCGTTTCTTGGCTATATCATCTCCGACCAGGGTCTACAGATGGATCCGGCCAAGCTCTCCGCTGTCCTCCAGTGGCCACGCCCTGTGGGACTTAGAGCTATCCAACGTTTCCTTGGATTCGCCAACTATTATCGGCAATTCATCCCTCACTTCTCGACCCTGGTCGCACCCATAGTGGCTCTCACCAAGAAGAAGGCGGATCCCAGACGTTGGCCTCCTGAGGCCGAACAAGCCTTCAATAGCCTAAAGTCTGCCTTTGCCTCTGCTCCTGCTCTAGTCCGTCCGGATGTCACCAGGCCGTTTTCGCTTGAAGTCGATGCATCTTCTGTGGGCGCAGGAGCCGTCCTCTCACAAAGGGACAGATCAGGCAAGACCAGAACCTGCGGGTTCTTTTCTAAGACTTTCTCCCCTGCCGAGAGGAACTATACGATTGGGGACCGTGAGCTCCTGGCTATTAAGTTGGCACTGGAGGAGTGGCGTCATCTCCTAGAGGGGGCTAAACATCCCGTTAACATCTACACGGACCACAAGAACCTCCTCTACCTCCAATCGGCTCAACGCCTCAATCCCCGGCAGGCCAGGTGGTCTCTCTTCTTCTCTCGGTTCAACTATACCATTCATTTCCGTCCAGCCGAGAAGAATATAAAGGCCGATGCATTATCCCGAGCATCCGATGTCATGGGGCAAGAGGAATCTCCTCGTCATATAATACCTCCCGATCGCCTAGTACCAGTTGCCACTTCTGCTCTGCAGAGGCTGCCTCCCGGTAAGACCTATGTGCGCCCCGCACTCCGAAAACGTATCTTGAAGTGGGGGCATTCCTCTTTGGTGGCTGGGCATCCAGGAGCTCAAAAGACCGGGCAATTGATCTCCCGTCACTACTGGTGGCCCAATCTCCTTCAGGATGTCAAGGACTTTGTGGCTTCCTGCGCAGTCTGTGCCAGGAATAAGTCTCCACGTCAAAGACCTGCCGGCCTACTTTTGCCCTTGCCAGTCCCTGACCATCCCTGGCACCACATTGGGATGGATTTCATCACGGACCTACCCCCATCTGCGGGCAATACAGTCATTTGGGTGGTGACGGACCGCTTCTCCAAAATGGCTCACTTCGTGGCCCTTCCTGGACTACCCTCTGCTCCTCGTCTGGCTCAGTTGTTCTTGCGACACATCTTCCGCCTGCATGGACTTCCTCTTCACATTGTGTCTGAACGAGGCTCTCAATTTGTCTCCAAGTTTTGGCGTGCCCTCTGCTCGTAGCTCCAAGTGAAGCTGGACTTCTCATCGGCCTACCATCCCCAGACCAACGGGCAAGTGGAGAGAGTCAATCAGATCCTGGGTAACTACCTACGTCATTTTGTGTCCAGCCGCCAAGACAACTGGTCCGATCTACTTCCATGGGTGGAATTCTCCTATAACCATCTGGACTCGAGTTCCACAGGCAAGTCTCCTTTCTATGTGGTCTACGGGCATCACCCTCGTCCTCCTCTGCCTCTCTCTCCATCCTCTGGGGTCCCAGCCGTGGAGGAGTTGTTATCTGACCTGCAGTCGATCTGGGAGCAAACTCGACAGTCCTTACTCAAAGCCTCTGAACGCATGAAGGACCAGGCTGATAAGAAGAGGAGACCTGCCACGAATTTTCTTCCAGGTGACAAAGTCTTGCTCTCGGCCAAATATGTTCGACTCAAGATTCCCAGCTACAAGTTGGGTCCTCGATTCCTTGGTCCTTTCTCGGTGCTAAAACGCATCAACCCTGTCACCTACAAACTCTGCCTGCCCCCTACGATGCGGATTCCGAACGCCTTCCATGTCTCCCTCTTGAAACCAGTGGTCCTCAACCGGTTCTCCGATAAGTCTCCGTTCTCTGTTCCACAAGCCGTCTCTGACGACATCTACGTTGTTAAAGACATTCTGGCCATGAAAACTGTCAGAGGGAGACGATTCTTCCTGGTGGACTGGAGAGGATTTGGTCCTGAGGAAAGGTCCTGGGAACCCGAGGCTAACATCCTGGACAAAGACCTCATCAAGGGGTTCCTGCAGGCTAGAAAGAGGGGGAGGCCAAAGGGGGGGGGTACTGTCATGGCCGCCGCGGCGTCCCGTGCTCCGGGCCACCGCCGCGACCGCCCTCTATCCCACGCAGCTGCCGGGGTCCCTGTGCAGGGACCCGGCGCTGCGGTCTGTTCGGCCCCGGGGGGCGCCTCACCTCGTCCCGCTCCAGTCTCCGTCTGCGCGCCAGCTGTCTCAGATTTAAAGGGCCAGTCCGTCCCTAATTGGTAGTTGCACCCAATCACTCCCTATAAATCCCAGCATGCCCTGTCCCTCGTGTTGGAGCCTCTACATGCTTCCCATAGCGTTTGGCCCAGCTCCCTGTTGTTCCTGATTCCTATCCGCTACCTGGTCCCTAGTCCTTGTTCCTGGTTCCTGTTCCCCTGTTTCACCATTGCTCCTGTGTTCAGCCTGTCACCTGCGGTTACGCCTACAGACCTCGGCCAGCACCATCTCCTGCCTACTGCTCCTGCTACGCCTCGCCTGCCGTCACTAGCAACCAAGCCAGGGGTAGCGACCTGGGGGTCGCCTGCCGCAGCAAGTCCATCCCGCCTTGCGGCGGGCTCTGGTGAAAACCAGCGGCCCCTTAGACTCCGCTCCCTGGTGAGGTTAGTGCCATCGCTGGTGACGGTCCAGTGGATCCACTCCTCCAGGCGTTACACTGCCTCCTCATCTGATCATACATAATATAGATACAGATTGTACTGCCTCCTTATAAATAATAGAAATACTGTACAGATAGTACTGCCTTCTTATTTCATCATACATAATATAGATACAGATAGTACTGCCTCCCCAAATTATGCTATTTTACACATAAATTATGTAGGTCATGTCACACTAAGTCATGTTAACAAAGGTAGCACTGCCTCCTTACCTGCAAAAATATGTAAGCACAGATAGCACTGACTCCTTACCTGCATAAATATTTAGACACAGATAGCACTGCCTTCTTACCTGCATAAATGTTTAGACAAAGATAGTACTGCCTCCTTACCTGCATATATTAGTAGGCACAGATAGAACTGCGTCCTTACCTACATATATTAGTAGGCACAGATAGTACTGCCTAATTACCTGCCTAAATAAGTAGGCACAGATAGTACTGCCTCCTTACCTTCATAAATAAGTAGACACAGATAGTACTGCCTCCTTACCTTCATAAATATGTAGGCACAGATAGTACTGCCTCCTTACCTTCATAAATATGTAGGCACAGATAGTACTGCCTCCTTACCTTCATAAATATGTAGGCACAGATAGTACTGCATCCTTACCTTCATAAATATGTAGGCACAGATAGTACTGCCTCCTTACCTTCATAAATACGTAGGCACAGATAGTACTGCCTCCTTACCTTCATAAATATGTAGGCACATATAGTACTACCTAATTACCTCCTTTTGCCACCTGTTAACCATGTAGACATAGATAGCCCTGAATTTAATGATTTCAAAGTCTTCAGACTCTTTTGCTTTTTTCACATTTTTTTTTTTTTTTTAAGTTTAAAGTTCCCCATCATTCTGCACTCCATACTCCATAATGAGAAGGTGAGAACAGAACGGTAGAAATCTTTGCTAATTTATTGAAAAGGGAAAACTAATGTCTCCCATTGCTGTAAATCTTCAGAGCGGTTACTCAGCACCAAGCTGAAGCCCCTTCGGCAGTGATTCCGGCCTCCAGTCTTGTTGGTTATGAATAGATATGAGTGCAACTCAAGCGTGCTCGAGTCCGATCGTTCAGCATTTGAATAGCGGTGGCTGAAGAAGTTGGATGCAGGCCTAGGAAGTCCTGGAAACCATAGATGGAGGGTTGCATCCAACTTCTGATAATCAGATGCCGCACGCTCGGACTGGAGGCCACAAGGTTTACACGCCTGGAATTTTGCAATTCTTCTCTGCAGATCCTCTGACGCTCTGCGAGGTTGGGTGAGGACCGTCAGTAGATGCCATTGTCAGGTCCCTCTAGAGATGTTCCATTGGGGTCAGGTCAGGGCTTTGGTTGGGCCATTCAAGGACATTCACAGAGCTGTCCCTAAGCCGCTCCTGTGTGGTTTGGATCATTGTCTTGTTGGAAGGAGCAGCTTCAGCCCAATCTGGGATTTAGAGTACAATGGATCAAGATTTCATGAACTGCTCTATTAAACTTTCCACAACCCTGACCAGTCTCCCTGTCCCTCCACAGTATGATGCTGCCCCATCAGGCATCACTGTGGGGATGATATGGGGCATGACTGCAGTATGATATACTTGGCTTCCCTAAGTACCACCATAACTTATCAATACCCCAACTCCCCACCCAGGGCTCATCCCCAATTCCGAACACTACCCCCCGTACCCAGTAAAGACACAACCAGCATATTGGAAAAAGGCTGTGTCGGCCCTTTTTATTACTAACATTTTTTCCAATAAACATCATAAATAACATACCCAGAAAATTGTGCATAAAACATATAAACTCAACATAACAGCACACAGTGTAGGGACCTGAGTTTGACCTGGAGTAGAAGGTCCCCTTGGAGACCCCATTTTACTTCATTCTGACTCCTCTGCCCTCAGCCCCACTCGCCGACCCAAAGGCACCAATTCCCCTGTGGGCTTATTGCCCGACAGGACCCACCATAAATCCAGTTGGATGCATGTCTCCCACTCATGCACCTACAATTTGCCTCCAAGGGGCCCCCTTCTACCCCGCCAACCCAAGACCACCATAGACCACCGAATACCAACTAAGGGAGGGTGGGTGGTACTTTCACTTTCCTGACTAGGCGGGCAGTGACGTATTTCCGCCCACCTCAGCTCTTATACCCCACCTAACCCCTCCTCCCACGTGACTCTCTCTCCTCCACCCTGACCAGTTAACCCTTTCCCCTAATGACAAACCAGCCTAGTGCAGCCTGATTCAATTGAGTCAAGCCGCACTACGCTAGGGCTGCGCCTCCGCTCCGTTGCTCCTAGGTGATGGGCAGTACCTGGTTTCCTCCAAGACATGACGCTTAGAATAGAGGTCAAAAATTTCCATCAGACCAGAGAATCTTGTTTGTTACAGTCTTAGCGTCCTATAGAGGCTTTATTGTAAACTCCATTTGGATTTTATGTGTCTGTAACAGAAGTGGCCTCTTTCTGGTGACTTGCTCCATCACTTCATCCCGAAAGACCTTCTCTGCCGTCTCGTAGAGGACTATAACCAGGTCATGTTAATTCCTTGTACCTGTAAACTAAGTTGAATATTGACTGAAAGGGCCACTTATTATGGTGGTTTTGGTGGCCTCCATACAGTAGCCGCCCCTTGGCTGGGTCCTTCCTTAGAGGGATATCTGGATAATCACTTCTTTAAATGGACTCTTTTTGCATGTAAATTCCTAGGACCTTCTTATTTAGAAGAAGAGGTCCTAGATCCTCACGGACATGGCTGCCTCACCCTGCATGTTTCAATGACATTTCAGAAGATCTATCATAGAAAATGTAGCTGTGATGACAGTAAATCCATGTTATATAATTTCTTTATTTTAATAGGCCTAAGGGATATTAATTCTACTTAAGGAGAGTCCTTCATAAAGACATGTGGGAACTAAAAGTCTATTCCTTCTCCACTGGGAATTCCGGGAGGAAAGGATATGCAAAATTGCTCTTACACTACTTAGGCAAAGAGATGTCCCTTCAAATCAGTTTTATTATTATTATTATTATTATTATTATTATTATTATTATTATTTTATTTTTTTAAAGTTACAGGTAAAAATTAAGTCAATTCATAAAAACTGACAGTTGACTATGTTGGGGCCATTGTCAGTACACTGGGATACACATCATCATCACCCCTATTTAATGGTTTCTGATGTATTCCAGCAATATTTTGGTATAATGTGATGTGAATCCAGCCTTACATGGGTCTAGGATGCTGAGATGGGGTGGACGTTTGCTCTGAACCGTTTGTGGTGGAACTTTGTTGTGTCTGGTGATCAGTTTTCACTGGTGGCTACCCCATGGGCATCTACTAAGGGTATGAAGGGACTCTGGTCACTGGTGGTTAGTCTGGGAGAAAACTACTAGTGACCATCCCATGTAAATCTATTAGGGATATGGAGGAACTCTGTGGTCACTGGTGTTTAGTTTGGGAGAAAACTACTAGTGACCATCCCATGTAAATCTATTAGGGATATGGAGGAACTCTGTGGTCACTGGTGGTTAGTCTGGGAGAAAACTACTAGTGACCATCCCATGTAAATCTATTAGGGATATGGAGGAACTCTGTGGTCACTGGTGTTTAGTTTGGGAGAAAACTACTAGTGACCATCCCATGTAAATCTATTAGGGATATGGAGGAACTCTGTGGTCACTGGTGGTTAGTCTGGGAGAAAACTACTAGTGACCATCCCATGTAAATCTATTAGGGATATGGAGGAACTCTGTGGTCACTGGTGGTTAGTCTGGGAGAAAACTACTAGTGACCATCCCATGTAAATCTATTAGGGATATGAACAGAACTCTGTGGTCACTGGTGGTTAGTCGGGGAAAGGGAAGTAAGGTGACCTCCACAAAAAAATCTACTAGGGATATAAAGGAACTCTATGGTCACTGGTGGTCAGTAGAGGTGATGGAACAGCACTGATGTTCAGGTTCCTTCGAACTTGAACCATCGGCATTTGACATCCGATGCCTTCCCGTTCCGCGGGGAAGTTGGAGACAGCCTGAGTACCACCTGGAAACAGGGTGACTAATAGGGATTTGAGGTAACTCTGTGGTCAACGGTGGTTAGTCTGATGAAAGGAACTAATGGTGACCACCTCATGTGCATCTGCCAGGCATATGAAAGAACTCTGTGGTCACTGGTGATTAGTCTCAGAGAAAACTTCTAGTGACCACCCCATGTAAATGTACTGGGGATTTGAAGGAACTTTGTGGTCACTGGTGGTTAGTCTGGGGAAGGAAAGTAATGGTGACCACCACATAACAATCTACTAGGGATATGAAGAAACTCTGTGGTCACTGGTTGTTATTCTGGGGAAGGAAAGTAATGGTGACCACAGCATGTATATCTACTAGGGATATGAATGAACCCTGTGGTCACTGGTGGTTAGTCTGGGGAAAGAAACCAATGGTGACCACATTATTTAAATCTACTCAGGGTATAAAGAGAACTCTGTGGTCACTGGTGGTTAGTCTAGGGAAGAAAACCAATGGTGACCACACCATGTAAATCTATTAGGTATATGAAGGAACTCTGTGGTCACTGGTGGTTAGTCTGGGGAAGGAAAGTAATGGTGACCACAGCTTGTATATCTACTAGGGATATGAATGAACTCTGTGGTCACTGGTGGTTAGTCTAGATCAGTGCTTCTCAATTCCAGTCCTCAGGCCTCACCAACAGGTCATGTTTTGAGGATATCCCATACAAAGAACACCTGTGACAATACCTGATGCACTGAGTATAATTATATCACCTGTTAAATACTAAGGAAATCCTCAAAAAATGACCTGTTGGTGAGGCCTTAGGACTGGTATTGAGAAGCACTGGTTTAGAGAAGGAAACTAATGGCGACCATATCATTTAAATCTACTCAGCATATGAAGAGAACTCTGTGGTTACTGGTGGTTAGTTTGGAGGAGGAAACCACCAGCATCACAATGGAAACATCTATGAGAACAATGAGAAATCCTTGACTTTCGACCAATGGCGTGCCTTTCGACAGCAGCGGCATAACGGTTCTCTGCGTTTACAGTCAGATTGTTAATGGTGATCATTACGTCTATGGGCCTGGTGGAGTCGGCTGACTTTTCGCCGCAGGCTAGCGCTCTTCTTTGGTGTTCCAGCCGCCCCGAAGCACGGTAATGATCTGGATTTAACATCTGTTATCAAATTCATCTGCGGTTATTGCAAATGGAAAATGATTGAAAAAATGGAAAGCAGAGCGGCGGGAAGGAGTCATGTCGGCAGGTACGGAGCGAGGGTCTCCATTCATTTTGTTTGTGCAGTGTGCTGATTGCATCGCAGGCATTAGTGCTACATTTATCTATAATTGACACATATACCATGTGAGCACTTTTCCAGCAGAAGTTAATTAACACTGTTTGAACTCTCTGCTATAGGAAGGGATAATTAACAGGAAAGCTAATCTTTGACGTGCAAGCGAATTCTAATGTCACGGAGCAGGGGCAGTGTAAGAACATCACGCAGTCACATGAGTACAGCTCGCACTCTTCACACCGCTGGCTACTCTGTAGGACTCTGTCATAGTATGATCCGCTCAGTGTACGGTCACAGATTACAGCATGTCCCTCTTAAGGCGGAAGATCGCTACGGTGTTAAAGGGCAACTCCAGCGGAAAAAAATTCTTTCAAATCAACTGGTGTCAGAAAGTGCCAGAGATTTGTAATTTAATTCTATTCTAAAATCTCAAGTCTTCCAGTACTTATCAGCTGCTGTATGTCCTACATTTCTATCTGGAAGAATTTAAATTTTTGTAGAAGTAAAGTACATATCTCTGCCACTTTCTGACACCAGTTGATTTGAAAGAAATTTTTTTTGCTGGATTTGCCCCTTAAGTCTTTGAGTAATCTTTGACAAGCGACTTTGCTGTTTTCGGGAAAGCTGGGTGACTAATGACCAATTTAGCCACCGTTATAAATTGCACAGGGACTTTGACTCATCTTCCCCAGCCTAGATTTGCCTTTCAGGAATCTAAAGTTGGGTCTGTAACCAAGTAATGGTAATCATACTTGCCCCTGTTTAAAGTGTCATTGTCGTTTGTAAAAATTTTTGACATGTCATGGAGTCATATCAAAAGTTTTGATCAGTCTGGGTCTGAGTGTTCAGACCTGTACCAATCTGGGGAACGAGCCGGAAGAAGTCCACGCTGCAGCATGTCCACTTTCCTTTGTGTAAGAAAAAAAGAGTCGGGCTCCATAGACTAACATTATGAGCCTACTGTAACTCTCTTTTGGCCATGCCGCAGTATGTCCTCTCCCTGCTCGTTCTCTCGATTGGTGAGTGTTCAGACCCAGATCGATCAAAACTTTTGACTCTATTGTGGTGTCCCACCACTGGTGTTTTTTTTCTCTTGTCTTGTGCACCTGTCAAAAAGCTTGGTGGATGAGTTATTAAGTTTCCCCACTAGGTGTCAGTGTCTCTTATGGTTATATGTTCTGATGTACACAGCTGAAGGAGGTAATGGATTAAAGGGGTAGTGCAGCGTTTAACTTTTATTCACTAAATAACACACATTACAAAGTTATACAACTTTGTAATGTGTGTTATTTAAGTGAATGGCCCCCTTCCCCGTGTTTCCCCCACCCCGGAAGTGTGGTGCATTATACTTACGTATTCGCTGTCGTCCCCGGCCGCCAACTTGGGTCGACGAGGTCATTTTCGTCCGCTTCATCCGTCCCTCATGCCACCCCCCCTTTGCCGCATCATCAGCTGCTCAGCCGCGATTGGCTGAGCATAGTTATGCTCAGCCAATCACGGCTGAGCAGCTGATGACGCCAGTTCTGAGCTGATGCTTTATGCTGCAGACACAAAAAACGTTGTGTGAGCTTTTCTCTCTTTCCACTCCTCCCCACGGATGATGTAAACAAGTTCCTGGAAGGCTGTATCTGCAACTTTGTAGCTACATGTAATGCTGAGAAGGTAAAACTGAGATCAAGTTGCTGATCGCCTCGTTGTGATTAATCTCCCGGCATTACAAAGTTGTAGATAGGGACTTGTTTACATAAGCTGCCTCAGAAGGGAGGGGGGAGGAGGGGGAGACAGGGGGAAAAGCTTAAACACAGATTTTTGTGTCTTCAACAGTAAGCAGCAGCTCAGAACTGGGCGAAGGAGACAGAATAGATAATAACAAGTATGGAATTAATTGTTAGTCTCACCATAGGCAGCAACATATGAAAAGTTATGTTTTAGTTGAATACCCCTTTAAAAGGAAAACTTTGATATAAGACAGTGATCTCCAACTTGTTGCTTAGGTTTGGGCAGCCTCAGACAGACGCAGCTTGGAGAGCCCTGATAGAAGACATACTGTATCTAATCAAGTTTACCAGGAAAGTTGGGTGTTAACTCAATGAAGGGTGATTATATCCTCGTTGTACTTATCTCCCTTCATATTCCGTGAAATGTCAAAGCTTCTCATCATCTCATCTGCCTTCTTCTGTCTAAGAATAGCCTAGGAGCTATGAGTACATTGACCCTTTCACTGCCATTGACAGATCTATTATGTCACGTGTCACTTCTTTAATACCCTGATTCACCATAGCCCGGGGCTGTAACCTTCAGCGAGCCGCAGCAATGTGACTCATGTATTCATCATCTCTCTTCTCTTTATAGGAAACCTTCAAGTAAGAATTAAAGTGTCAATGAGTCAATGATATGATTAAGAATTCAGCTGTATTCAGGCATCAGGTTCTGTTACATAAAGCTGCAGAAGTAGGGATGGCCCTGACTGCTTCAGGGCAGGAAGGATGTCACTAATGCGCAGAGTACTGGTTACCTTCCCATGGGTGTGCAGTGTCCCGGTACTCATATTCACGACTAAAGGAGTCATGTGCATATATTGCATTGCAAGGGTTAACTTTTCTACTGTGTCTTTGCCACACCAAGTGGTCACATATATGGCAGTAAGATGCTTTGGTCACATGATACCTCTCAAATAATGAGAGTGACCCCTAATCTAGCTATTTGTTAACCAAAAAAGGGGTTGACCTAAAACTAGTTTAAACCAATCTGAGCATGGCTTATAGCTCCGCTCTTGCTAGTCAGACCATTTAGTCAGCGCTTTAGCTGTAAGTTTTCCTTGTATCCTCTGTGACAGGGCAAACAGAAAAAAAGTTTGAGCCTCCTGACGTTGTATCTGAGCTCAACCTGATTATAGTTGAATGGGCAAGCCAAACAGAGAGAATTTTTCCTCCATGGTCTCTCAATCTGCCCTCCTTCCAAGTCACTACTCCAGTCTACGCTGCAAGGATAAGTTCTATGCTTTACAACTTTCTTCTAGTCCAGGGTTGGATAATTTGCTCAAGGGCCCCTTGACATCTACCAACATCTAATACTTACCACAAACTCCTGTATCTGTGTGTCTCTTTTAGCTTTCAGTAAATCTCCCTCCTATCCTTCTTCCCCTTTCCCCTCTCCATAGACTTCTATGGGTAGCTGCAACCTCATCCCTCAGTGAGTTGTCTCCCAAGGTGAACCTTCTGCAGTCTTTTAGAGTAAATGATGCGATAGGAAGACAGGGGAGTAGAATTATAAGTTGATAAAGATACACATTTATCTGATAAGATATATTACAAAGTCTTATATTATTTTGTATTATTAATTTATGCAAAGAGTGTTGTTGTTTTTTAATTCTGTTTCATTTTTCTCAATTCAAAAGGGACAAAATTTACACCAAAAATGAAACAAGCACACAGTATAAACCCCACCCATACATTAGAAGTAGTTAATAAGTTTAATATTGGCCACTCCCCATTTTAAGGGGGTGATTTCGATAATATACGAAAATGTAACTGCTTTGCAAGTAATTCTCTGGTAAATGAGTGTAGACGGGGGTCACAGAGGGAGCCTGTGGTGTAACAGAACTTGTCGCCATAGGGGAGGATGAGAACGTCGAGATCTTCATTATCTGAGTGTAATGGCGATGGTGTAATCAGAGGCGAGATAGTGGCCACAATTAATGAGGAAATGATAAGGGGCCGTATCTGTTTTCGATTGTAGTGACCTGAGTTTAATTAAATAATTGATGCTTAAAAACACCCGGGGTCAGACTGGAAGGTGCGGCGCTCAGTGGTGCGTCTCTCCGGGATGGTGGCAAATACTGCTGAGTCACATTACAGTCTGCACAAGGTAAATCGACCCATTACGCTGCATAAAATATGTATAAAAAAAAATAATATTTATTCTGTAACACATCCCAAGACTGAAACTGCTCTGATCAAGTGTCCTGTCCCCATGACAACACTTTTGGTCCTATCTAGTGACCTCATGACAACATTTCCAGGCCTATCTAGTGTCCCCATAACAGCACTTCCTGGATAACACGATGATGTCACTTCCTGGAAAACATGGTGATGTCACCATGCTGTGCGGGCTGTGGGTGCTGGAGAGGATGATGGCAGAGGGACACTGAGGGACACAGGGCACTGGAGGGGCACTGAGCATCCCTCTGCCATCATCCTCTCCAGCAGCCACAGCCCACACAGCTCTAGGAGTCGCGTCGTGACATCACCATGTTATCCAGGAAGTGACATCACTGTTATCCAGGAAGTGACATCACCATGTTATCCAGGAAGTGACATCACCATGTTATCCAGGAAGTGACATCACCATGTTATCCAGGAAGTGAAGCTTTGATGCAGTAGTAAGTGCAGGAAAAAAAGCACTTTAGAAGCATTTCCTGTAATATGTGTATATTGGGGATTTGTAAATTTTGGGGGCCAATACAATACTTTAATAAAAATCTCCTTTAATCAATTAAAAGGTTTTTAAGAATAAGAACATTGATGGCCTATCCTGAGAACAGGCCAATAATATAAGATCAGTGGAGGTCGGACTGTTCTTGCCTTAGATATAGCTTTCATTTGTAAAGCCATGCCACTTATTCTATATCTGCTGGGTTATAATTGTGGGATTTTTTCAAAAACTCATTACAAATTTAAAGGAGAAGTCTGGGGCTGCTGTTATTTTGGGAAGAAGCAAGAGCAGGGGGAGCATATTTAAACCACAACCATTCCCGTGCCTGTCCAGCACCAGATCGCCCCGCTCCGGGACCCCCACTGACCTCTTGGATCTTCTTCTCAGCCGACATTGCTCAACCAATCAGTGACTGCGGCTGGACTCTACACATGTAGAGTTCTGTATGATTTAGGCCTGTATACCGGAGGAGGGCATGATGCACTGCATCTGATCACACTTTCTGACAAATTACCTTATGGAATGTTCCAGAATACTGTAGCGTACTGTAGCCTTCTCCTTATTGTAGCATCTGGATGTGGGATTTCTCCATAGGCCTCAGTGCTATTTGACCTCATGTTTGATCTAGCGTTGTGGATTGGTGACATACATTTACCTCATGTACGGGAAGGGGGGGGAGGGGTGCTTGCCGCAGAGATAAGGACTTCGGTGTACTTGGTTGTATACATTGATGAGTTAAGGAGGTCAGTACATCTTCTACCTAATAAAACGCCATCTTCCCGCAGTTTATGTCTCCCAGTCTCCTTGTCACATGGATGTCCTTCAGGAGGCAATGATGCTTTCCTCCCTCGGCCGATCCCCGTTGTTGCTCGCTCGCACCCGCCCGCCATAGGGTCACTCAACCATTTGATAACTCGTAAATGATTTTATTGGTTGCAGTTTAAAACATAAGCCAACTGAGCAATTAATTAGGAGGCGCGGCGGCGAAAGCTGCGAACGGACCATCCGTCAAAGTCCTCCTGCTCCGTATTGATTGACATAGGTGTACGAACGACCCTTTAATAAGAGAAGGACAAGGCAATCGAACGCTCCCCCTCCCCCCCTCCTTTTTTCCCTATATGATGGCATAGCTTGTTACATAATAACCCACGCCTGCTTCACGACCGTCAGTGAAAAGTATTGGAAGAGGTACGAAATGTACTTTTAACCCTTCGTCGGCATCCCACCGTCTTCGGCAGACTGGTGGCGGCAGATTGCAGAAGGTAATGAATCCACCTTTTCCTATATGTATGCAGATGTAATGTGTATATTATTGCAGCGCATATCTGGTGATGTATACACATTACCATTGATTATTGTTCGCTTCTCCCCCCTTTAATAAGGCGTTGCCATGGTGACGGTACTGTATTACACCTCAGAGTTCCGTACAGCAATATGGTAGGGACATACATCACTCTCGTGGGAAGCTGACAGACTGAAAATTGTCCTTAAGGGGCCGCTGTCTGGGTGATTTACAGGCTTTTAATTTGTCGGTGACAGTGTTACTTTTTTCAATCCAGACCCTCTTTGCCAACGCGGACGGAACTGAAGAGAGATCTTCTCTGGACACCCCCCCCCCCGAGCTCACTAGACTTTGGATTTAGGGCTTTGATTTAAAGGTTCAGTAAACGCAAATGAAAACCACTAAAACGGCCGTTCTTCTGAGACAGCCTATATCTTCCCTAAACACGTCCATCTAAAACAGGGACCTGTGGTCCTCCCGGACAACAACTCCCATCTTCAGCCAGACTGTCCACCAGGCATGATGGGAATTGCATTTTTTGCAACAGGTTCCCATCCCTGATGTACAAAGTGTAGATGTTCCCATATAGAACCTTCTAGAAGTTTCAGATGATTGAGCCTTTGTTTTACCGGAGCTGTATCTACCAGACCTTACTATGTTCTTCCATAGAGCCTGGAGCTCAGGTACATCAATCTGCACGAGACGTGAAAAAGTGTCTGATTTGCCCATAGTAACCACTCAGAGCTCAGCTTTCATATTACCAGAACAATCTGCAGCTGTGATTGGTTGCTATGGGCAAACCAGAGTATACAGTATGTTCTACCACAGATGATGTTATACCAGAGCCTTTGGTCTACCACTGTCTATATTCAACAACAGAGTCTATGTTTTACCATAGAGCCTATGTTCTACAAGAGCTTATGGTTTACCACTGTCCATGTCCTACCACAAAGCCTATGGTCTACCACTGTCCATGTCCTACCACAAAGCCTATAGTCTACCACTGTCCATGTCCTACCACAAAGCCTATGGTCTACCACTGTCCATGTCCTACCACAAAGCGTATGGTTTACCACTGTCCATGTCCTACCACAAAGCCTATGGTCTACCACTGTCCATGTCCTACCACAAAGCCTATGGTCTACCACTGTCCATGTCCTACCACAAAGCGTATGGGGTACCACTGTCCATGTTCTACCACAGAGCCTATGTTCTATTAGTGCCTATGGTTTAAAGCTGTCCATATCAAATAACAGAGTCTATGTTTTACCATAGAGGCTATTTTCTATAAGAGATTATGGTTTATCACTCTCCATGTTCTAGCACAGAGCCTATGTTTATTGGAGCCTATGGTTTACAACTGTCCATGGTCTACCACAGAGCCTATGTTTTATTACAGCCTATGATTTACCAACGTCCATATTCAACAAAAAAGTCTATGTTTTACCATGTTCTACAAGAGCTTATGGTTTACCACTGTCCATGTTCTAACACTGAGCTTATGGTTTACAACTTTCATGTTCTACCACTGAGCCTATGTTCTATTAGAGCCTATGGTTTACAACTTTCCAGGTTCTACCACAGAGCCTATGTTTTACCAAAGCCTTTGTTCCACCACTGTGAGTAACAAACCCTGTTAAAGTCAAGGTGAGACTCAAGCATGTTTCCGGGGCCTCCTATTCGTCAGAGAGAAGGGTGTCCGGTGCACATGAAAACCTCAGAAAGTGATGGAAACGCAACGGAAATGGGACTGGCACAGCACAGCAGGGGGAACAGCATGGATGTACTAATAACTCTCAGGTCTCTGTATTAAAAGCACTTTTGGATGAGAAAGGGGCAATATTGTAGAGCAGACTGTGCTGCAGGACTATATAAGAGCTGTGCCCAGAACCAATACACTATTAGTGCAAGGTCAGGGGCCACAAAGCTACTCCCACAACACCTCCTGGGATTACTCCTTTAACACCTCCTGGCATTACTCCTATAACACCTCCTGGCATTACTCCTATAACACCTCCTGGCATTACTCCTATAACACCTCCTGGCATTACTCCTATACCACCTCCTGGCATTACTCCTATACCACCTCCTGGTATTACTCCTATAACACCTCCTGGCATTACTTCTATAACACCTCCTGACATTACTCCTATAACACTTCTTGGCATTACTCCTATAACACCTCCTGACATTACTCCTATAACACTTCTTGGCATTACTCCTATAACACCTCCTGGCATTACTTCTATAACACCTCCTGACATTACTCCTATAACACTTCTTGGTATTACTCCTATAACACCTCCTGGCATTACTCCTATAACACTTCTTGGCATTACTCCTATAACACCTCCTGGCATTACTTTTATAACACCTCCTGACATTACTCCTATAACACCTCCTGGCATTACTCCTATACCACCTCCTGGCATTACTCCTATACCACCTCCTGGCATTACTCCTATACCACCTCCTGGTATTACTCCTATAACACCTCCTGGCATTACTTCTATAACACCTCCTGACATTACTCCTATAACACTTCTTGGCATTACTCCTATAACACCTCCTGGCATTACTTCTATAACACCTCCTGACATTACTCCTATAACACTTCTTGGTATTACTCCTATAACACCTCCTGACATTACTCCTATAACACCTCCTGGCATTACTCCTATAACACCTCCTGGCATTACTCCTATAACACCTCCTGGCATTACTCCTATAACACTTCTTGGCATTACTCCTATAACACCTCCTGACATTACTCCTATAACACTTCTTGGCATTACTCCTATAACACATCCTGGCATTACTCCTATAACACCTCCTGGCATTACTCCTATAACACTTCTTGGCATCACTCCAGCAACACCTCATGGCATGGGTTCTGCTATATATTAAAGACATGGCACTTATTATGGGGGAGATTTATGATATAGCTATACACCTGGAGTAAAACAATCACAGCTCCCTATATTTTACTAGAGCTGAAAGCTGAGCTGTGATTGGTTGCTGTGGGCAGTTTACACCAGGTGTATACTTACACCCTTTCATAAATCTCCCCCTATATGTTGAAATACCTTTCTATACTGATGTATATCTGTTGTGAGTGAACCACTGTTTTCTATATATCCTAATAAAACAGAAGCCGGAGGCCCTGATCTAGACCTGTGTCCATTAGCTGAGAGTCATACATGCAGTACTGGAGCCAAGTACAGGGGAGGTGAGTATTACTAGCTGTATACCAGGATCTCTATTCTGTATAATACTGCTACATTGTATAAAATATGTTTGTTTGGTTGTTTTATTTTTTCAGTCACACTGACAGACTCAGACTACTGTCAGCTAACAGACCGCAAGTGAATTGAGCATTAGGAGACCTTTTCAGCTGCTGGCTTAGCAGTGATTGGCCGGCTGCATCACCTGACCTGACTCTATATACACCCAGGTCACCTGATGTTTGCAGCCAACATGGCTGTGGCATAGCAGGACTTCCCAGCCCCTTTCCCACATGTTTAATGACAGATTTAAGCCACCAAACATGCGGGAAGGAGTAATTGTTACTCAAACATCGAGTATTGAGTACTTTTGAATACTATGATACGCAAGTGAATGGTGAGCTAGAACGCGTATGCTCGCTCCTCTCTAATTATCCTCTGTTTATGCTGATGTATTTATTATATCATAAAGTCTATGTATACGAGCTATTTCACTTCCATCATGTTTAGAGATTACTCTGGGTAAGCGCCATCCTGCATGATGGACGTTTTTCCTCTTCTTTCCGCTATATGAAATAAGCACAAGTCTACAGTAGGTCCATGAGGATGATATATATCCCATACTTATCATCATTTACAAGTTTGGTAGGATAGTCCTATAAACCAAACCATAAAAAGGTGGAATTTATGCAAATCCTACACAAAAGTGGCTTTTTTTTTCTTTCTCTCTTTTTCCGACTTTCCTCCACTTTTCAGCCCCCTCTCCCAAACTTATCATTTACCCTGCTAAATGTCTGTGTCAAGATGGATCAGAGAGATCAGATTCTTATGTAAGTATATAAAGAGGAGAGAGAGAGTGAGATAGAGGCAGACAGAGACATAGAGAAGCTCCTGAAAGATCTAGCAAATGTTATAGGTTATACTGCTCACGACTGATCTATAATGTCCTCAATAGAGTTTTGAGGATGTGTTATAGATGGGGTAGCAGGATCTCCTCTTCTGTGTGTGCAGTGTATGGCGGTGTCATAGTAGCTAGTCTCCATCCACTTGCTCAGGAACAACTGAATGATAGAGATGGAGTCAGCATAGGAGTGAAAACTGGTGAAAATTGAAACATACAAGTCCTAAAATGGACAGAAATATCACACACTCAACAGCGTATCCTGAAAGGACTAATATAGTTTAAGGGGGAACTCTGGCAATTTTTCTTTCCTTTCAAATCAACTGGTTTCAGAAATTTAAATAGATTTGTAATTTACTTCTATTTAAAGGGGTACTCTGCCGAAATGTTTTCTTTCAAGACAACTAGTGTCAGAAAGTTATATAAATTTGTAATTAACTTCTATTTAAAATCTCCAGTCTCCCAATACTTATCAGCTGTTGCATGTCCTGTAGGAAGTCTTGTATTCCTTACAGTCTGACACAGTGCTCTCTGCTGCCACCCCTGTCCATGTCAGGAACTGTCCAGAGCAGGAGAGGTTTTCTATGGGGATTTGCTCCTGCTTTGGACAGTTCCTGACATGGACAGAGGTGGCAGCAGAGAACTGGAAAGAATACACCACTTCCTGCAGGACATACAGCAGCTGATACATACTGGAGGAATTGAGATTTTTTTTTTTTATATAGAAGTAAATTACAAATCCCTGGCTCCAGATGATTTGAAAGAAATATTGAGGCGTAACCTGAAAAGATTACTGAACATTTACAGTGATGGTGTCGGGAGGGAAGGTGAGAAAGATGTCACTTCCCCTATATTAATATGTATTATATTGTTTCCTATATTCCCATACACTCCTGATTTGTGCAGAAAGCCATCACATTGTCAGCTCCGCTTTCCATCCGGGACTGCGGTAGAGTAGGCCGCTCTTTATTTGCATGCTAGCCGGACAACTAACAAGAATGTATTGCGCAGACAGGCTCGGTTATGTGATTGTAATCATGTCACCTTGGAGGCGATTAGACTGATGTTTTATCCTATCGGGACAAGGTTGTAAAGCGGCTGCGGTATGGATCGGTTAGGCTGATGTGCGATCCATCATCATTGACACTATATGTAAGTGTAAAGCATCATCTGCCGCCAGGATGATATTCCTCGCTGCCGTCGCCCCTCTGGAATTATCTGTAAAATTTACATCAATTGAATTCCTGGTCCTCCCATAAATAGTGCCGCCTGACGTACTGTAGACTGATGGGGCTTTAATTTACAAACAGCGGATGTGCAAGCTGCGATATTAATAGGGGAGCAGGAGTGAGATGACCTGTTAACTCGGCAGCAGAGGCCCTGGATGCGCGGCGCATACACACAGGTCTACACACAAATTGGTTGTCAGACAAATGCAGAGTAATTTATCAAACCTAGTAAAGTCCAGGGTCGGAATTATCATTGCACGGGCTCTGTCAGATTTATGAAGCGCTGTCATGAAACTCTGACATCAGTAAGCACCCTCTCCTATCCTGCGCTCGCTGCTGCTGCTGCTGCCACCATCTTATTATACTGGTGGCCTACACAATGTCAGCCGTGCCATCAAAGTAACAGGTCCGAAGAAAGCTGGAGAACTGCAAATAGATGGAGACGGACCTGGCATAATTAATGGTTAGGGTTTCATGAGGAATGGATGATGTCGCTGAAAATTACAGGCAAGTGTTTGTGGGGCTCTGTAGCTTAAAGTGTCACTGCGTTTTAATTTAAATTTTATTTTTTTTTGCAGAAATCGACAGTACAGGCGATTTTAAGAAACTTTGTGATTGGGTTTATTAGCCGAAAATTGCATTTTTATCATGAAAAAGCAGTTTGAAGCTCTTCCCCCCTGTCTTCGTGGTTTTCAGTGGAGAGGGGATGGGTGGAGTTAATTTACAGCTACATCACCGGCTATCTCCTCTGAAGTCAGCACTAACCTCTCTGACCTCTGAATACCGGCTTTCACACAGCTCCTGCTGTGTAATCCTTTGTTCTCTGCTCTCTGCTGGCGACTAATCTCCCTCCTCCCCTCTCCATAGGTTACACAGGGCCCGACTGATGGAAAAGAGTTGAGATTTCCTGATAATGAGCAGTGAATGAGAGAGAGGAGGGAGGGAGGGAGGGATCTGGGGAAAGGCTTTTTGAATGCAGATAATGGCATATTTGCCTAATAAACCCAATTACAAAGTTCCTTAAAATCTCCTGGACTATTGATTTCTGCAAAACAAAAAATACAACAGTGACAATATAAGAGCATTTTTTCTATAGATGGTGTATTTGCAGAATAGGTCATCAATACCTGATCGTCAGTGGCAGAGCTACCATGATGGCAGACCGCGCAACTGCTACGGGACCTGGACGGAAAGGGGGCCCCATCCCTGTAAAAGCAGCAGAACCACCGATCACCTCAGGAGGTGACAGCAATCCCCCCAATCACAGCAGCACCTAACCCTTCCTCCTTCCCATACTCACCTGGCCGGTGAAGCGAAGCGAAGCTTCATTCTCTTAGCCTTCCCAGGCCAAGTGAGTATGGGATTTGTGATATCATGGCACTGACAGCACCAGCCCATACATGATTTATGGAGCCCCATACAGTTTTTTGCTATGGGGCCCCATGAATCCTAGCTACACCCCTGCTGATCATGAGGGCCCCTGCCAGTCAGAAGTTGGACAGGTATACAATAAGATAAATTTAACTGGGAACTGGTGACTCTGACAGACTTGAAAGATAGACATATAAATGTGTCATAGGGTATACTGCCAGACGGGACAGTCCAGAATCCCCCAGAGCCCTAAGCAAAGGGGGGCAAAACTTTAAGAGGGGGGACCTAAAGCATACACAGTCCTGTTTGTATAATGCTATATACTTAAGCACAGGTGGTTCTGCTTTAAGAGGGAGGAGTATATGCCTAGTGTATTGCTATGAGCAGGGTGGGGTTTAGGAATAGATATAATTTCTTGTCTTGTCTCTCCCTTCTCATAAGAAGATCTGGAGAAAAACATTTCCCTCCCACCCTCTCCTTGTTTAATCTTTACAACTGATTCTCGTTTTGCAAGTGTAATGAATGATGTTTTTTCATTTGATTAGCTATTAGTTTGGCATTAACCCTCTAAGCCCCTGGGAAGGGCAATCCTTCAGCCATGGTTCCCTAGAGGTTTCCTCCACAAGGGTTATTTCCTTTTCTGAGTGTTGGAGGATGGCTCTTCATGAGTCAAAGGTTAGCTCTGTTTTGCACAATTTTCATAGTTTTTGCCTGGACTTTAAGATTGGACTTGTTCGGACTTTAAGTATAGGCAAAGTGTGTAAAAATGTGTAAAAGATAAAAAAAATATATATATCACAGCTTTAGGAGTCAGGTGGAAGTTGCAGGAAAGTTATGGTTAACTCATAGAGGATGGTAAATGGTGGTGAACAGACTGAGCCTTGGAAGTGACCAGCCTTAAGAATGTTATAATGGTAACGTCATCCAGGGGCGGGCATGATGGTTAAGCACTGGAGTTAGGGTCTTCAGTAGGGTCACTGGGGCCCTTAAAGTAGCCCGTCTCTGCTATAATGGCAGCCAGAACGTGCCGCTCCCAATTTATTGCTGTCTGACCAGTTGCTGTATATCAGACAGCTGGGGATCTCACAGTATCCATGAATCCCAGTGACCCAGCACGTCACCTGACTACCGGGATTGTTAGTCCTTCGATTTTAAGAAAGCTGTGGCCATCCTAAAACCAAAAAGTGAGTTTTGTGCCTTTATTTCATAGTCTGTGGTTATTGTTGTTGGAATTATTTTAAGGAGAAGTGAGGGTCCATCCCATATCCAAGAGCCTTGTAAGCTGTAGGCTGGATCCTTTAGACAATAAAAGGGTGGTCCCTCTGGGTGGATACACCAGACTCTCCCCTCCTTATGGGAGAAGAATTGGGGGGAGGGCTTAGTGTAGCTGCCAAATAGAAGGTGTGAAAAGCAAAATATATGTGGTCCTGTGTGACGTCAACAGACCAGAAAAGGGGTTCCTGTGAAGCCAACGGGACCCTAGACAAACATGAGAGGTTGAATACACGACAGTAACCACTAAGCTTCTGTGACTTTCGAGCATTTCAGCCACCACAATTGCCGTATCACTGTATTAAAAAAAAGTTCAGTAAACTTATTTGTTGGGATTACATTGATCTGCACTTGTCTTCTTTGAAGGGAAACCAAGCGTGAAGACGGTGTCTGAACTACACGACTAACATCTACCAGAACCTGCACATACGGCAAACCCCTGAATTATATCACCTCTCATATTCTAGTCCCATCGAGAGCTGCGTGCACCAGCTGGAGAAAATTCTGATGGATTTACAGGCGCCGTCTAAGGTTTGTCGAGAGTTCTCACAATGCATGGCACATCCTCAACATAAAAATAGCAGAATTAAGACTGCTGCTCTGGATGTGGCTGGGATGCAGGTAGGTAGCGTAGGTAGGGATATAAAGTGTAGAGGACACTCGCAGCGTTTTACATACACTCTGTTTCTTGTCGGCCATGGGCTTAGACACAATCAGCATGTGTCTTGTAGACAGCAGAACATGTGGCCACGGGGAATCCTCTGCAAGTATCACCGTAGAAAAATTATGCTGTCTACAATGTGACTGATTGAGGTTCTTAACTAAGCCAAGACATTCCTTAAAGAGGTGGATCATTTCCGATATATTATGACTGCGGGTTCTCCAAAGTCTGCTCTTCTTAATTTATCAAGGTTGTCCACATGAAATAATGTTTAACGTGTCTGTCCATGGGGAAGAATGTCATTTCCCGGAGCTTAACAATAATGTCTTTGGAAATTTCTGCCATATGATTGCTTCTCGCCTCCTCATCAAATCCACTGGAGCTCTGCCTCGCAATTTGTTCTTCTACTTTGATCAGCCGAAAGGGCAAGTAGCTCGGGGAGAACTTCAGTCAACTGCAAGAGACTGGAAATCTAGGCACACATCTCTGATTCTAAACTAGTAGCTACATACATGACCCCAGGACCATCCAACGGGAGTGTAGGTAGAAAAAGAACCAAAACCAGGCCCCCTACTGGTGCAGTTCACCCATCAAAGTCTTTTCTAAGAAGGGCTAACAAAGTTTATTGACCTTTTTTATCTTGTCATATCCCATGTAGGCACAATTGTTGGCATGACACTCTTGCTGGTCACCTCCCTATGTATGCAAGGTCGATAGGACTGAGATCAGTCAGGACTGGGTTTTCTCTTCTCATAGCTTCATAGTAGCTACATGGGCATCCTCAATGGTTTTTACAACATTGCCATTCAACTTCCTCAAATATGCAGTTTGTCATCAGGACACAGGATTTATGGCTAAGAATGTTGACCTAAAGATCGGGAAAATTCTTCCATCCTAAAGACAAATTGCACTAGACCTTTTTTTGCCTTCTTCTGGATCCACTGGGGGTTTTAAGTAAAAAAGGTTAAACCTGATGGCCATACGTCTTCTGTCACTGTCTAACCATGTTCTAACAAAGCTGGGGACTACCGATCCTTTTAAAGCTAGCCATAATTAAGCTGTCCATTGAAGTATATTACATGTTGTTTGTTTCAGGATAAATGTATAAATAATGTTTATTAAAACTGTTAATATACATTTCTCTAATGATGATAAAAGGTAATAGTGGATGGCAATCGAAAAGTTAAACTCATTCATATTAAACTACATACTGTACACTTTTTTTCTCTTAGGTGTAAAACTTCCCAGTAAAGGGGACTCTAAAGTTAGAGTCAATCACTACAAGACAAGTCAATTAACCCAAACAAGGTAGCTTATATATGCAATAGAGATGAGCGTTACTTGAGCATGCTCGATTGTTCGGCATTTGACAAAGTTGGATGCAGCTCTAGTGAGTCCTGGAAAACATGGATACTGCCTATCGCCTATGGCTGTATCCTTCTTTTCCAGGACTCCCTAGTGCTGCATCCAACTTCTTCAGCTACCAGCATGCTTAAGTCCCACTCATCTCTGATATACAGCTATTTCTATTCACTTGGCCTAGAAAGGTTCTTTAGTCTCTCAATGAGTCTGCAATCTCAAGCTAGAGTTGCTGCTGTTTGTTCCTCTGATTGTAGCAGGTTGCTAAAGCTTTTTTTTTTTTTTAGAAAGGGTTAACTCTAGAAAAGAGGGAAAGAGAAGGTTTTGCCTCCTCAGTGCCTCTGAACCCAGCCTAAAGCCAAGCTTAAAAACTACAAAGATTCAAAACGTAAGGGCTGCTCTGCAAAACCACTGCACTTTACACAGGTTAACATCTACTTTGCCACTGACCATCATCAACCTAAGGTACTTAATGCATCTGTCCAAGCTTTGTGCCTCTAGTTCAGGAAAACTGTCCGGTAATCTGTTTTTCCTGTATACAGTCTTTACCCTGAGCTAAAGGATTTTTTTTTTTTTTTAGAAAGGGTCAAATCAAGAAAAGAGGGAAAGAGAAGGTTTTGCCTCCTCAGTGCCTCTGAACCCAGCCTAAAGACAAGCTTAAAAACTTCAAAGATTCAACACGTAAGGGCTGCTTAACAAAACCACTGCACTTTACACAGGTTAACTTCCACATTGCCACTGACCATCAGCAACCTAAGGTACTTATTGCATCTGTCCAAGCTTTGTGCCTCTATAGTATGGAAGGTGTTCAGTAAAACTGTCCGGTAATCTGGTTTTCATTGCAAGCACAACATCATGGGCACCAATATACCATCAAGCAAAGCATTGTTACTGCGAAGTACCCCTGGGTTAAAGACTTTTTTGGGCAACAATGCAACATATAGACACTGTTGGGGCCCACTAGTTTATAATTACAACAGTCTACTTGGCACCCTACTTTAGAGGACTCTAAATTAGTGACAATGAAACAGAGAGCACAGTTTTCTTGGCTAAGCAGGATTCCTATAGTGAACAATTACCCCCCCCCCCCCTTTCCCAATCCTGGCTACATAGCAATTCAGTAGATAACACAGAAAACCTGTAGCCATGTCATGCATTATTGCATTGCAGTGTGACAACCGATCCTGCTCTCCTTGTGCAAATGTCATTACTGGGACGACTCCATAGCCCGGAGCCATAAAAGGAAAATTAAAAATAAAAAAAATACAAGGATTAAAATGAAAGGAAAATTGAAAATCTCCTTTCCCTATATGCACATCCCTATTAGGATCATAAATAACGGCTTCCCGGCCACAACCCGAATAAAAAATCCCATAACGGCACGGGAAAAAAACCTCGATGGCGAAAATCAGGTTCACACAAAGGGCTTTTGTAAACAATATTATATAATAAGATTGCAGCCGACCGATACAAGTTTAGTATTGATCAAAAGTATTAATACACGTAGCCCCGGGCAACGAAACAAAAATGGAGGTGATAAAGGACAGCGGGGGGGGGGCTGCTCGCCGTCTCTCTCCTGCTCGGCTCAGTCCGCGGGGCGTCTGGAAGAAAGTACATTGCGGATAAATGAGAATGGAATGTGTCACCGTCTTAATGACATGCATTAAACTGCGCACAAGATGCATCAGAATTCTTTGTTAGGATTTTTTTTTCCTCCTTCTCTATTTAGTGTCAAGCTCGGCGGTTGCTCTGACAGGTCTCAGATTCCACCGGCGAACAATCTACAGCAAATTAAACATGATTACAGCCTCTTCCTATATTTGACATAATTTCAATGCATAAAGGTGCGCTCATTATCCGGCCGCCTCCCGTCTGCCGGCCGCCGCGCCGCTCTCGTTACTTTGAGTACAGGAATCAAGCTCTAAGTTTGCGCTGGGTGAACTTATGAGCGAGCCGTCATGTTTTTGATGTGAGCTGTATCTAATTGTGTTGTGCAGTCGGGATGTGCTGTGAATGGGAAAGCAGCTTTATTTTTTAATAGTTTTATCGATCTGTTGTACATCTTTGTAGGAATCCATTTTGTCTCCGACGTGGTTCACTGAAGAGTGAATGAGCACAAGTCCTGGATACATGGGATTTCATCGCTCTTTAGCGGGGACACCTGTGAATATCAAATGATACATTTTTACCAGACGAGGCTCCAGCCTGCTCCGACCCGCCGGATCATTTCCTTGCCAGAGGGATTGTTATGGCTCTTAATAGAATTATTTTAGGCAAGGGTTGGCAGGGCATAGATTAGGGGGCCCTAGGGTGAAAATAGGAGCCCCATCCTGTGGCTGATTGGTCACCACTAGATGCAAGATTCGCTGTGAATCGCGCTGTCAATTTGCTTTGTTCTGCAAAACGAATTCACACCGATTTGATAAGAAATTTGCAAAAAAACAAAATGGCGGCTGCACATGCTGTCTGGAGCATCACTGGGCGGGAGAAAGGGATTAGGCATATTCCCTAGCAATCCTCCAATCAGCTGCAGGTCCCTCTGTGATGTCACACCTCCCCCTCTATATAAGGCGGTTCGGTAATGGAGGGGGCCAATCGGCTGTGTGGAGGAGAGAGCAGGATGGCAGCAGGCAGTTACAGCAGAGCAGGGAGAGACTAACAGAGGGATATAGGGACAGGGAGAGGAGAGGAGGGGAGAGACTAACAGAGCGATATAGGGACAGAGAGGAGAGGATAGGATAGGAAGGCTGGTTGTGGGGGATTATTTGTTGTAGCTGCCAACTAGTAGGCACTAATAGGTCACCTTCGGGCGGTAACCTCCTGGGGGGCCCATGGCCACACAAAAAGACTTATAATTTCAGTACATTTCTGCCATGATTTACCAAAAAATTGCTGCTTTTTTTACAGCAGTTTTGCACACATCAAGGCATCATCATATTATCTATCCTGTACTATGAGCACCATACTAGTGCTGCCAATGTTACAGTGGGGCCCAGGCTTGTTGAACAGCCCGGGGCCTATGGTAAAGTTACCCTGCCCCTACTGCCAACCAAGTGTCTAGTTTACCAAGTAACTGGGTGCCTATAGGTATTGTTCACTCACTGGGTACTGTACACTCCTATAGAGTTATACCAAGTTACTGGGGTCAGTTAATGGAGCGTGCGCTCTACATATCAATGGTCACACTCCCCTCCTACTTTGTAATAAAAATGTGTAAATGTGTCACTTTACGTCATTTATTTACCAATGACCACTTCTGTCCATGGTGGAAATTGGATGATTGACAGCCTGATTGACTTTTTTTTTTAATTTTTTACACTTTTACAAGAACATGCGTTAACAAACTCTTCCTTCTGTAATAGTCCCTGTAGTGTAGCTACTATAGTTCGGCTGTTTTATTGAAATTGGGTAAGATTCAATTTGCGAATATTAACAAATTTGACCCAAAATTTCCGAACCTTGCGAAACAAATTTCTGGCTGATTTGCTCATCTGTAGTCACTACCACCTCCAGGGATGTTCAGGAGGACCCTCATGCTCTGCTATAGTATTGGGCTTTAATGGTCCAGCACATGACAACCTATTTGGTGGTTACTATGGTCATTACTTAGTACTTCTTATAGGATGATCACACATAATATATTGATGATATAATATGTGTCCTGCTTGTACAATGATCACTACAAAGTTTACAATAGAATTATAAGTTTTGAATAGATGGAGGTTGGACCTCATGATCATCTTCTCTGGTGGGCACAAGGAAACCATGTCCTGGCCATTATTGATCAACCCAACCCAACCCAACCCAACCCCCCCCCCCCCGCCCACACACACCCACACACCCCACGCACACCCACACCCACACACCCATACGCACTCCACTACTTATAATGGAGAAGGCTCACAGACATCACAGGTCCTACACGAAAGGGATAGAGGTGATGAGGCCAAATAGAGATCGGCCACAGCTGTGTCAATGGCAACGAGCCAGGCAACCAACGAGCCCAGAAATTGTCTTCTGGCACCTAACATGTTTATTTTATTGTGTCTATGTAAGTTATTATCATCTGGCGACTAAAAAACAATCAACCTGGCTTCTAGAATCATCTTAATGACTAATAAATCAACTTGTCCACCACCAGAAATAGAACTTGTTTCATAAGTAATATGGTATCTGGGGATTCAGGGCTCTCGAGATTCAGGTCTATACTGGAGTTTCAGAGATCTAGAGATTCTAGTCTGTACTGGGGATTCAGTGCTCTAGAGACTCTGATCTTTACCGGGGATTCATGGCCCTAGTCATTCTGGTTTATACGGGAGATTTGTGGCTCTATTATAGGAATTCAGGGCTCTGGAGATTCTGGTCTATACTGGAGATTTAGGGCTCTGGAGATTCTGGTCTATACTGGGGATTCGGGCCCCTAGTGATTCTGGTTTATTCTGGGGATTTAAAGCTCTATAATGAGGATTCGGGGCTCTATAATGGAAATTCAGGACTCCAGAGATTCTGGTCTATACTGGGGATTCAGGGCTGTAGAGATTTTAGTCTATGCTGAATTTACAGGGATCTAGACATTCTGGTCTACACTGAAGATTCAGGGATCTAGAGATTCTGGTCTATACTGGGGATTCAGGGCCCTAGAGAATCTTGTCAATACTGGATATTCAGGGCTCCAGAGATTCTGGTCTATGTTGGAGATTCAGGGCCCTAGTGATTGTGGTTTATACTGGGGATTCAGGGCTCTAGAGATTCGATCTATACTGGGGATTCAGGGCTCTAGAGATTTTAGTCTATGCTGGATTTACATGGATCTAGACATTCTGGTCTATACTGGGGATTCAGGGCTCTAGAGATTCTGGTTTATACTGGGGATTCGGGGCTCTAGAGATTCTGGTTTATACTGGGGATTCAGGGCGCTAGAGATTCTGGTTTATACTGGGGATTCAGTGCTCTAGAGATTCTGGTTTATACTGGGGATTCAGTGCTCTAGAGATTCTGGTTTATACTGGGGATTCAGGGCTCTAAAGACTCTGGTCTATTTTGGGAATTCAGGATTCTAGAGATTCATGCAGAGTCCTGTATCAGAAAAGCAATGCTTTGGTCACAATAAAGATATTTCAAGAAAGGGATTAGTGTAAAATGCAATAAAAGGTGGACATTCCCTTTAAGGCTTCCTTCTGCATCTTGCCTGCATTTTGTATTCCTCTATCCATGTATATCAATGATCACTTAAGATTCATTTCTCGGCAGGATGGAGCCATGGCTCTATCACACATGGCTAGCCAGAAGAACTTGCACCTACATACTGATCCAAATGAGAAACTTCCATTTAAGATTCGGTTTCCATGTAAATACAATTGGGCCTGCGATGTTGCTTTAAATATGCATTGCCTTGCCAAATGAAGCATATGGGCAGTAATTCAATATGTGGGAGGTTATTATTTCTACCGTTGTGCTTCTATGGGTCATGTAAACTTCGATATTTTATTCGCAGGAATATGACTACATCAGTGGGCCTATGCGTGGTGGGAGGAGGGTCGGGGGATGCGAGGATATTTATATGCAGGATCTGTGGGAACGGCAGGGTAAGTCACGGGCGAAGAGCGAAGAACAAAACCAGTGTTCTGTAATAATTCAATTAAAATGAAGTGAAGACAAGAGTAAGGTGACTCCGCGTTATAGACGTCTAATGCGCTACAATGGGAGACTGGTTTTTGGGCATCTTAAGGTCATCTCTACAGATTGTTCGGATGTGTCTGTACTGCGTCCTTTCTGCTTCCTATTCTGCTGCTAAGTTACTTTATGAGATTTCGGATACACGGCCTCTTGTAGAATACAGCACTATAGATACAACTTTAGGCCGGGTTCACACAGGGTATGACACCGGCTGTTCTGTGACCGTGTGCGCCAGCATCCCAATTTACCATAGCACACAATGGAGAGTGCGGCCGAGCTGCACTCTCCATTGTGTGGACTGACAGGTCTGTGCGGCCACTATTCAATGAATAGCGGGCGGACAAAACAGACATGTCAGTTTTTTGTGCGACCGGCTGCAATCCCAGCCGGAGTGTATACTATGGGGAAGATTTATCAAACATGGTGTAAAGTAAAACTGGCTCAGTTGCCCCTAGCAACCAATCAGATTCCACCTTTCATACCTCACAGACTCTTTGGAAAATGAAAGGTGGAATCTGATTGGTTGCTAGGGGCAACTGAGCCAGTTTCACTTTACACCATGTTTGATAAATCTCCCCCTATGTGTATACACTCTGGCCAGGATTCCCTCTGACTTCTATGCAATATATCTTTTGCATTAATCACAGCCATTGTGGCAAATCGGCAACAACGGCCGTGGTTAATGCAAAAGATACGTTGTGTAAACATGGCCTTAAGGTGGCACAGTGGGTAAGATTATGATATGTCCCCACTGGTCGAATTTCGTGCAGAAAAACAGTAAATCAAAATCTGACAAAAAATCTGCATCTAATCGTGCTGGAAATATAAGAGAGTTGCATACATTTTTCTAAAAAACAACTCTTCCAGTACTTATCAGCTGCTGTGTGTCCTGCAGGAAGTGGTGTATGTTCTCCAGTCTGACACAGTGCTCTCTGTTGTCACCTCTGTCCGTGTCAGGAACTGTCCAGAATACAGCACTGTGTCAGACTAGAGGAAGTGGCGCTGAGCCTGGGCATGTGGGCTCTAGTGTGGGTAGAGGAGCCGGGAAAATGATGCAGTGGCGGCTTGGAGCAATGGACGCCACTGCAGCCCTAACAATAATCTTCTGAGCTTTGTAGTACAGTTTAGAACAATTAAGATTGTCCTAACAGGATACAAATGTAACAAACCTCATCTGTGAGAAAGAGTGTATTTTTATAGGTATTACACTATATAGATGTGTCCAGCCTCACCTTTCCCTTAGATGAGTTAAGGAAGGAATTATTCAGGACACCTTTCCAACCCAATATCCAGATATATTATCAGAGCAGTTAAAAGGACTCATGTAGGTAACAATCTTAGGGTCTCCTCTCATAGACGTACAGTAACAACACTTATACAGAGAAGGTCAAGACCTCATTACGATGGGAAGCTGGTAATCACACGACATGTCTAACTAATTATAATCAGGCCTAATTATCCACAGGCTTTCAGGTTTACAGTTTAAACAAGGATGTCTCCATTCACTGACAGCAAGCAGCAAGCTTACAAACAATGAGAAAATAAACTATAATATAAAAAGGGATATTCAACCTTTATTATACAGAGATTATGATGACGTCAAATACAACCGTCCATACAAACTCTATGTCTGTTGGATGGAGGGTAAGAGTAGGAGATTATCATTATTATTACAATGACTGTGTTCTTGGATTCATTAAAGGGGTTATCCAGCGCTACAAAAACATGGCCACTATCTTCCAGAGACAGCACCGCTCTTGTCTCGAGTTCAGGTGTGGCTTGCAATTAAGCTCCATTCACTTTAATGGAACTGAGTTGAAAACCCCACCCAAACTGGAGACAAAAGTGGTGGTGTCTTTGAAAGAAAGTGGCCATGTTTTTGTAGCACTGGATAACCCCTTTAAATGCATCCTGATGTATAGCACAGTGGTTAGTTCGCCTTTAAAGGGGTAGTTCACAAAAAAAAAAAATCTTTTAAATCGGCAGGTCCCAGCAAGTGCCAGAGATTTGTAATTTACTTCTTTTAAAAAGTCTCAAGTCTTCCAGTACTCATAAGCTGCTGTATGCCCTACAGGAAGTGGTGTATTCTTTCCAGTCTGACACAGTGCTCTCTGCTGCCACCTCTGTCCGTGTCTGGAACTGTCCAGAGCAGTAGCAAATCTCTGGCATTTTCTAGCACCAGTTGACCAGTTGGTGAACTACCCCTTTAAGTATGATCTCATGACCAATGACATCAGTCGTAGAGTGAGACGTCTCTGCTTCTCTCCATCATTTCCCGCGTCTTTCCTGCTCCACTCTTTCCACTCTCGCGCTCTAGGAGTGGTCTCTGCAGACCTGACAGTCTGCCAGCTACCATATTTCAGCCGGACAGAGAAAATGAATATTGATTTTATGTTTCTTTCATGCTGGTTAATGCTGCGGCGTGCATAAGCTCTCACCTCAGCATACTTGCCAACAAACTTACAGCCATTAGGGATTTGGTACGGTCCAGGTTTTTAACTCTATTTTAGAATTATTCCAGGATCTGCCGTCCCTCTGAATAGAGAAGTGTCTCGCATCAGGGTCACACAGGCGACAATGCGGCCAGAAGCTGAATGATCTGGAACAGGCCCAGAGGAAATTAATCAATGTGCAATGGCCATTTGGAAGGGGTCACGGTGGCAGCCTTAAAGAAGATATCCAATAAACCTCAGTTTACAACTGTACTTACTTCGGCAAACAAACAGTTTCTTTATGGCTGCCGGCTCATGGCGGATAGTTTTATCAAATAATCTATTATATTTAAAGTCTGACTCCATTCCCTATTTTTGCAAGGGGCACAATGGACATTAGGACATATTGAGTGGTCTGCCAGTCCACCATGGTGACTGTTGTTTTATACACCTGCCCTCCATGTAATAAGCTTTGTAATTTCTAACAAAAATGACTCCCTAGCCAAGAAAAAATAAATTTAGAGTTGTGGCCACTAGGTGTCTCCCTTTTCTGCAGTCTGCTGTCCACTGTCTGTTGTTAGGGAAAGTCTGTCTCTAGTAACAGCTAGGTCAAGACAGAACACAGGAAGTTGTGAGGGGGCTTAGAATCTGCCGGAGGAGCAAAGTAAAGACTGATATGCTGAGTCCATTATAACCTATAAAGGAGGAGGGGCTGAAAGGTAAGAGGTGGAGTGAACAGGAAGAGGCTGTGTGGTTTGGAGACCGTGTGGGCACATAAAACTCTGGATTCACAGGTCAAAAAGGTGAACGTAGGTCTAAGAACTTGGTAAGATAAGACTGTAGGATGTAGTGTTTTGCAGGGCTGCCTTTTCTCCTCTCTGTGCTCACTCCCCCTGGCCCCTCCCCCCCTCCATAAAGCATTAAGGACACAGAATTCCTGGCTCTCCTGAAATGAGGTGGGGGGGGGGGGGGAGCTGCAAAACAGAAGGAAACTCTTTTGCTTAATAAAACCTATTACAGAGTTTCTTAAAATCCCTTATATTATTGATACTTATTGATTTTGGAAAAATGACATTTAAATGACAGTAACGCTTTATTGCTAAATTAGAATTTAACCAAACAGCAACCAGTCCACAACCGGGAGGGTTTTGGCAATAGGAGCTGTAGTGGGACACTGCATACTGAGCCCCTGTCAATAAAACGTCAACGTCATGGATGGGTTTGCCATGCACTGAAATGTGTTCAGTGTTTATGGAGTGATATCTGGAATAAGACACATGTTTACAGGATATAGAGCGCAGGACGCGTGGAGCTCCGGCAGGTTTGGTGTGTGGGTGCGCTGTGAGTTCCTGCTGCGAGAGAAGAAATGAACCCGTTTCTCCTTTACAGTATGACTTTTCTTATTCTAGAGGTGTAATCCTTGTTTGTAATCCGTAAAATATCATTGTATATTTATATAGGTCACTTATCACAAAGGCCCAACGTTGTGCCTCGAGCTGTTTTAGTCATGTGACCAGTTCTACTAGGGAAAACTCAATGAACAAAATGGAGATTCCTGGGAAACAAATCAGTGTCTGCAGAGAATGTGGCATTGAGTGCACCGAGTATGCAGCAGAATGACAGCCGATCATGTGACACGCATCCATGCACATGGTAACGTCTCATGCCTGGTGTCTCCCATTGTGGCACGTTCTTTGCATCATTGTAGATGTTGCTAAGCAACCGGCCAAGTTCAAGGCCTTTAATTAAGAAGTTGAACCGAAGTGACAGGAGGCCGGATCTTCTCAGAGACGCGTTTGCTTGCAGGACATTTGTCAGGGCTCCTGAAAATAAAAAGCAACGGATAAATAGCTAAGAGCAGTCTCTACACCATAGGGTGGCATAAAGCATATCAGATGGCATGACGGAGGACAAGATGTGCCATGCTTTTGTATTACTGTAGTCAACTCCAGTATAAGATCATTCCAAGGGAACAGAAATGATCCATTGTGATTCCATTTCATCAAGTCAGAACTACATGTATCAGCTGGGTTGGATCCATAGAGATGGATGAGCAAAACTCGAGTGTGGTGACCACCAGATGTGATGGGGGTACAGGTGTTAGTATTGTGACACCACTGCTAGTCCAGCACACAGGTGTGATGTTGATACCTGTTTGTTTATGTGGCTGGCTGTGTTCCCCAAATGGTCGGTAACCTGCCAGGTTGTTGCGGGTCCTTTGGGCTCTCATCACGGCAGCCCTGAGTGACAACTGACCCACCCGGACTGTCAGTACCTCCACCCACAGAAGGAGGAAACAGCTTTACTGTAAGGCTTTTCAGTATAACAGTACATGGTTTACATACAGTAACCTTGACACACTGGGGTGCTTGACCTTTGTGCTTGGAGGAGGTGCTTGAGTGAAGCAAAAGAGGTAGTTGTTGTGGTGCTTGTAGAGTAGAAAGTAGAGGAGAGGAGTTTGCCAGAGAAGCCCTAACCCAGTGTAGCTGTGTACGCTGCTGGAACCTGTAGATATCTTCGTGAAACGTTACTTGTACTTGTGTTTAGACTGTGTCTGACCACCTTCTTCCCCCTGGTATTGTAGAACCCTTCCCAGTAGGGTAGTACAAGCCCCAGCTGTGGTTATCTGGGTGTAGCTAGGTGTCTAAGGTTTCCCAGTTACCTGCACTGCGCAATAGGATACGTAGGCCTTTTGCACTGGCTGCTGTGTCCTATCGAGGCTAGTTCCTCTCTCGTTCAGGATACTGCTACTCCTCTCCCTGTTGTTCTTAGCACTGCATAATAGAAATAGCAGTAGTTATAGAAGAAGCGTTGATCTCTAACTACATCTGTACATGTTGGTGACTAGACTAGACTGCTTACTTCCTCCCACATGGAGCCAACTCCTCCTAAAGGGGGTGAGTGTGTAGAGAGCAAGGAAAGGTTTAGAGAAAGAGAGCACCTCCTATTGGTCACCATAAAAAACATGGTATAACAAACATTAACCCTTGACCTTCCTCCGCTGTGCATATAAGAACATACAAATATATAAAACACTGACACCTAGTGGTGAAACCTTAGAATACCTCATTCAACACTTAACGTGAAGTGAGAATTTTGTGAACACTAATAGTGGGACACCACACCAGCACGCTCAGGTCTTTCATGAGTCTAGAGTGTTTGGCATTTGATCACCAGTGGCTGAAGAAGTTGGATGTAGCCCTAAGGCTGCATGGAAAACATGGATACATGATACAACCATAGGCCATAGGCTGTATCCAAGACCCTAAGCCACAATATGGTGTGCTCTAGCTCTATGCCCCGATGAAACCATCCCTTTAAAGTTTTTGTTTACCTAATATTCACCTATGATATATAAAATTATTGTGTGCCCATAAATGAGACCTCTGCCATTCCCTTTAATATAAGGGGGTATGACAGGCAGTATTAAATTCACTATCCAGGCTTAGAAAAACATGGCCGCTCTGTTACAGAAATAGCGCCACTCATCCTCAGTTTGTGGGGTTTTGAAACTTAGTGCCATTGAGATGAATTGTAATACCACACACAGCCTGATGACAGGGGTGGCACTATTTTGGCCATAGCAACCAAACACAGCTCAGCTGTCATTTTACCAGAGCAATGTGAGAAATGAAAGCTGAGCTGTGATTGGTTGCTATGGGCTGGCTGATTCCGCATTCCGCCGAAAGAACTGACATGTCAATTCTTTCAGCAGAATGCGGAATCAGCTGGCCCAAAGAATGGTGTCTATGGAGCCGGTGGTAAGGTGCGTGTCCGTGAGCGCATACAGCCGGCAGAATTCCACGGAGTTTATCCGTGAAAATTCTTCAGTGTGAACCCACCCTTAAAATGTACCTATACTTTAAAAAAAACTTCAGAGGTCTCATAGCGACATGTCAGAAGTTTGTATCAGTGGGGTCCGGGGGCTGAGACTCCCGTTGTTCGCTAGAATGAAGAAGCACACGCACTCAGCAGGCACACACTCTTTGCCCCTTCTCTCTGCTATAAACATCTAATATGGGCAGTCTAAGGAATCATAATGGAAGCTTATTGAACAATTCCGTATGCTGGAAGTTCCATAGGCTCCCATTATAACATACACTGCGCGGATGAGTGCATGTGCCTCTTCATTCTAGCGATTAGAGGGGGTCTCAGCACCCCGACCCCCAATGATACAACCCCCAATATGACATGTCAGAAGTTTTTTTAAAATTATAGTAATACTTTAAATATTTTTCAAATACATGGTTTTGGCGCACCTTGGCCCAGATGTAGTAATGTGTCTCTGCCAGAATTTTGTCTAAAAGAAATTTATGAATTTTAGATACTTTTTCACCACTTTCAGACACTTTTCCGCCTGGTACAAAAAGGGGCAAAGTTTATGCAAAAATGGGGCGTGGTCTACTATGCACCAAAAAAATGCCCCCGAATCTGTCTGTTTGTACTTGGACAGTCTTAGTAAATGTGGGCCAGCAAATTAGTTTGATTTCTCCAGTTTATGCCACGTTTGCCATTTCTTTTGCCCTAATAGACCTCAGATTACCTTCCTTCCAACAACTAAAAATTATGACCATGGTGAAAAATTACAAAACAATTGTCGCCAATGTTCGATTCAAAGACATAACAAATTTTGCAAGATGTGCAAATTTTTTAGTAAATCGGTCACAATGTTCCCATTTAGTGACAGCAAACAACCTTTTTATTATACGGTGTTTAAGCGTCCTTTACAAGCACATGGATAGCTATGGCACGGCTACTGTATTGGGCTTTGGGACTTGTACGTGTTGGTATCAGAGATAATTTATGGTAACGTGCACCATACTGCCGGTGTGCCCCCGGTCCAGGACTCCGGCAGCAGAGCTGAGCTCACGCCTGGCTTGTCTGCTGCAATCTCTTAATAAGCGGCGCTGCGTTCTGCCACGACATAGGAATACATAAGAGGACAATTAAGTAGCGGTGTCCCCAGCCATGGCGGTTAGTGCTGAGTGATATGTGGTTGGGTGACTATGGAGATGAATCAGGCTCTGGGCCGACCAAGACAAACCATTTGCGAGCGTTCTCTGCTTGTAATTGCCATGCTGAGTATCAATTATGTGTAGTGAGCCTATGTGTGTGTAATCATATCTAGAGCCGTGACAGGGGCCAGGGGTACAGGCAGCGAGAACTGATGACTACACAGTATCCGCTGGCGTAATCACGGGGCGCTGATTACCATGATTAGCCCCTGACTTTGCCCTGACATTGAGAACACTTAAGGACTAAAAGTGGCGGAGATAAATTCTCAAGGTCACCTGTCACATCCCATAGACAGGTCCGATGACTCTCCGATGCCTGGAAGACGTTCTTGTACTCCGGGAGCACAATGACTTTTATGCTGCAAATTTATGAAGATGAAAATTAGATGGAAACTTCTTCTGTTCTTTACAAGTTTTCTACAAGGTTCTTAAAATCTCATTTCAGAAAGAGAGAGAGAGGGAGGTGCAGCCAATATGTCCCATGGTCGTAAGATACCCCTATGGACCCCTACTAGTATGGTCCTAAGATACCCCTATGGACCCCTACTAGTATGGTCGTAAGATACCCCTATGGACCCCCTACTAGTATGGTCGTAAGATACCCCTATGGACCCCTACTAGTATGGTCGTAAGATATCCCTATGGACCCCAACTAGTATGGTCCTAAGATACCCCTATGGACCCCTACTAGTATGGTCGTAAGATACCCCTATGGACCCCTACTAGTATGGTCGTAAGATACCCCTATGGACCCCTACTAGTATGGTCGTAAGATACCCCTATGGACCCCTACTAGTATGGTCGTAAGATACCCCTATGGACCCCAACTAGTATGGTCCTAAGATACCCCTATGGACCCCAACTAGTATGGTCGTAAGATAGGAGTGATGCCAACTCTACCCTGACCCCTGCACTGGGAGTATTTTATATAGGATACAGTCCGATGGGTTTCAACAGTTAATAGTGAAGTTACAGTGCTAAAAATCGAGCAGTAAATTTCTAAAAAAATATATATATTGGGAAGAGTTCCCCTTTAATAGTGATAAAAGGCAAAATAGGTGTATAGCCTTTATAGGAGTGTCAACTATGGAACTCCCCAAATGTGTCAGCCACATAATCATAACTTTACATGAGTGCCAGCCACTGAAATCCTCCTAAGTATCTGCCACATAGACCCCATAAGGGCCTTCCTTAGATACTACTATATAAGACAGGCTTAGATACCCTCATAAGTGCCCCCATAGGTGCCAGTCTCCAATACCCCCATATGTACCAACCTCAGACATCCCTATAAGTTTAAGCTTCAAACATCCCATTAGTGCCAACCTTAATCACCCTCATGAGTACCAGCCACATGGGTTATTAAAAGTGGCCAACACAACCGTCCTGTGTTCAGGATTAGGATAATATGAGGGGGTATGGTAGTGCTCCTTTATGCATAGGGCTCTAGGGTTAAGGATTCCCATTTCTTGGACTGATGGGGGTCCAACCAGTTGCAGCCCGATTGAGCCCCAATATGCTGAGCTGCAGTACCTTGCACAGCCACATTAGTAAGTGGTGCACTGTACCTACATTATCTACACTACAGGTAGCATTACAAAATAATTTTGCCTATCGGGGGGGTATCTGAGTCCATCGGGCTGGTAGAGTTGGGTTAGGGCGGGCTACCTGATGACTTTAGCTTAAGGTCAGCTCTATCACTTCAGTTTTTTACCTGACTCACCATCGCTTTAAGGTCCTGTCAAGATGATTTAAAGACAGTGAGGCCCATTGTGAATAATTCAGACCCGGATACAGGGCATTTATTTGGTCGGTTGATTCCAGGTGAGCGCTGCCCGCCATCTCTTACATCATCGCACAATGCGGAGCGGTCAAACAGACAAACAGGCTCCCATAAAAGTTTCCTTCCTCCAGGAAAACCCATAAATAATGGATCAGTCAGAAAGCCTGCGTTAGCATTAAAATATGCTTACCCCTCGTTCCCCGTCCATCAGTACCAGACTAACAAGCTTAATTAATTAAGCGGCTCGTTCTGAATGCCGGATCCAGGTTTTGACGTCCTGGAGCCTGATGCATTGTGAGATCTGCGCCTTTTACGCTCGCCTCCCAGGAACGTGTTTATTGCATTGAGAGACATCGTGTCTGTCGCTACGATTATGCATACAAATAATTAGAGTGGGCTGGATTCATTTCCCCGTGAAAATAAGTTGACATCCAGCACTTACGGCGGATGAGACGCGGCAGATTATTTGATTAGCCTATAGATCAACATCTAAATCCTTCTGGAAAATATCATCTGTTTGGCCGAAAATACTGAATGAACTCTTTGCGGTAGTAATTGGAGGAGTAGTTTATCCTTTTCTGAGCTTCGGCATAACATGGTCTATGGGAAACAAAAACATTCGGCCAAAAAGTTATTTTCCAACATTTTATCGCAGGTCCAGTGGGTGACCACTGGGATGGAGACTGCTGGATGGAAATTTGCCAAATTGTCCTGACATCATAAGGGTAAGATTTGCGGTGGTGCAGGAGATAGGGAGAAGAAACCTACAGATGTCCATATTAAAAACTATGCCACCATCACTCATAGGCTTCTTTTTGGTCACATCTAGCCACCTTTCCATGAACATCACTAGAGATGATCGAACATCGGGAATTTTCAGGTTCCATCAAACTCGAACCTTCTCGAACCCTCGTCATTTGATTCTCGATGCCTTCCCGTTCCGTTGGGAAGGTGGAGACAGCCCAAGTACCACCTGGAAAATGTATCCCTGTATCCCACGGAACGGGAAGGCATCGGGAATCAAATGACAAAGGTTCGAGAAGGTTTGAATTTGATGGAACCTGAAAATTCCCGATGTTCGATCATCTCTAAACATCACAAGGATCCTCCATCTCGTAACATGTTATGTAAGAAAAACTCCGAGCGTAAAGATCAATCATCTCAGCCAAGTCCTTCAAGTGTGGCCAATACCTCCATGTAATCCAGTAGGAACGTCTAGGTACCTCCTCCATGGCAGATCTATCTTGAATCTCACTGTGTTCAATCTATCTCCTATCTTCATAGACGTAATCATGAATTCTTTGTTATGTTATGTCTGCACCTGTTAGGATCTTGGTCCAGTCATTTTTGGCTATGATTCAGTGTTCCTACCAGTTTGAACTATTTTCAACACTTGCTGTGTGGTGATTGACAGCTTCCACCACACCTGTTTGGTTTCTTCTCCCAACCTTAGCTGGGCTGTAGATAGTAGAGCCTGAGTAGTGATGGGCAGCTGCTCTCTCTACTTATCTCCCTTTCCTGCCCGTCTATGTTTCCTGGATGTCAGAGGGCTGGTCCATTCACACCCTGGACTGGGACTCTGGCATCTCGTAATAAGACCACTTTTGCTCTTGGACTCTGCTTGCTATAGTCTCTTGTAGATTGAGCTGAAACTTAATATGGAATTGGATTACTTGGATTTCGGACCTCTTTTTCTGTCCTTCTGACCCTGGTATTTGCCTGCTGTTCTTGTACTCTTCTGCTATCTCCAGTTTGACCTGTATCTGCCAGACTATTTTGTGTTTTACTTACCTAGAGAAGGGAATATTGCCCAGTTGTCACCGATCACCTAGAGTCGTGCTGGCAGGTAGGCAGGGATAGTCTTTGGGGGGTCAAGAGCTAGGGCTCACACTGTCTGTACTTGTCTTCCATCCAGGTTCCCTTACAGAGTAATTCTCTTTTCGGTACCTTTTGAGCATAAGCTGTGGTGTGTGTACATGAGGAGCAGCACTATTCCTGGCCATTACTGTATATCTCTTGTATATGGCATTCGTTCATCAGTTCTTTTTCTCAAATTTTTAGTTTTATATACTAGCTGCTATGATGTCTCCCATATGTTCCCCTATATCTTTATAGCTCACCTTCAGAAGCAGATGGAGAAAGTATAAAGCAGTACTGAGCAGTATAAGCTGGGAATCCGGCACTAGGGTGAGACATAACACTTACTATAGATTTCAGCAGTGTCTGTATGTTACTGTCTCTGTCACTGTGCAGCTTCCCTACTCATCTCTGCTCCGCATATACGTCCATTGGCACTTATAACCAGATCCCTCAGTGAGACAATAAATCATGAACCTTTTTTTAGCAGTTTTTCAGAGTGGATGTCAAATTTAAGGAGGGGGCAGAAATAATAATAATAGTAGTGTTTTATTTCTTTAACAGTAGTAATAATAATAAGCAAAAGAAACAAACTTTTTTTTATCTGATAAGATATGTTACAGTTTCTTATATTTATTTGTAATAATCATTGAAGCAATGTATGTATATAAATGACCATGTCCTAAGAAGGATTAAACATTATAAGAAGAGAAATTTTCATCTTTAAACCATGGTGCTATTTCGTCTATCTGCATTACTTTAACTGCTGGGGACCCGAAAGATAAACTCAGCTCTGCTACATCCCTCAGTTGTCAATGCAAATGTTTGGATTGCCAGTAAATTAGCTTTATGATGTCGTTCAGCAGGTCACATGCAGTGATAAAGGTCACGTTCCAGGTCAATATTGGTCTGTATACAATGCAATGAATACGGTGCAATGAATCAGAGGCGCTGAGTGCTCGGCTCCTTGCAGGCCGCAGATGTTTATCTGATAACGTATGCTAATAAGACCCTATGTAAATAGGTGCATTGTGTACCTGTCACAGATAACACCACATTGCTATTAGTCTACATCATCAGGTAAGGAACCTGTCACCGGATAACAGATGTACACCTCCAGCGAACACCTCCATTGTTTTCCTGGTTTTCTATGAATATCTTAGCTTTATATAGCCTCATCAAAGCCAAGGTGATAGGTGATTACAATAGAAGATGGATGGCTCCAAGGGGTTAACCAGGGGCATAGCTGAATATGGCTGCTATGGGTTCCGGGGCACCACAAAACTATGTACACCTATTGTATATAGAGACTTATTATAAAGCACTAGGTACTAACAAGGGGTTAAAGGGGTTGCAACCCAAATTAATGTGTCTGTTAGGCAATGAGGGTCCTCAGGTTGTTTCCTCATTGACGGATTTGCCCTAGCTGTGTTATATTGGCGCACATGCTATTATATGAGGATCATGTAATACCCCATCTCACCTGTAGTGGCCGCCACATAGGAAATGTATTATGTATGTAATGCATGTTTATATGTATAAATTCAACTTTAGCTGGTATTGGACTATGGATTTTCAGAGCTTTAAGAACCGTGTCTCACAGTGATCCTCTAACCCAGACAACCGTCTTTTAAAAAAGACAAGGTCACATTCAGACATGCCCTTTAAATTACACATTAAGCTCTGCTACCTCTGTATATGTGTCAGCTATAGTGTAAGCACGCTCCATATAATGGTCCAGGGTGAGTGACAGACGGTGAGAGGCTTCTCAGTCGCACAGATAAAGAACTGAATGGGAAATGGGAGTAGGAACACGTATTTCACATTTACAAGCCTTCGCCTCCGGTCTCTATAGGCCAAGCTGTTCATATCTAGAAGCTGCTGGGCCGCCATGGGAATTGGCCGCTACAGCATATGCTTTGTGTGTTCTGTGGTTATTGTGTGAGAAGCCAAGGGCTGGGGAACAATGGGGAAATTTTTTAAAACCTGGGGACTAGATGTAGGTGATGTAGCAGAGCTGAGTCCTGTGGAAGAGTGGGAGAACAATTGGGATCATGGAAAGTAAAATTTCTGCCTCTAGAGAGACTGCTGTTGTGTTATCTGAAATCAATACCCAAGGACATAGCTATAGGTCAGCGGCCCCCAACCTTTGGCTTTCCATGCTTTTCATGCCGTACTAGCCAGTAACATAACTATATGGCAGTGGTTCCCAGTTTGGGCTCCCACCATGCCCTTATGACTAGGGACTAGTGATGGTCCGAACCAAGTTCGGTTCGGGTTCGTACAAACCCGAACTCTCGGTAATGATTCCCGCTGTCTGCCCGCTCCGTGGAGAGGGTGGATACAGCCGGAGGACCGCCTGGAAAACCGGGATACAGCCATATCCATAGGCTGTATCCCAGTTTTCCAGGCGGTCCTCCCGCTGTATCCACCCGCTCCATGGAGCGGGCAGACAGCGGCAATCTGATGCCGAGCGTTCTGGTTCATACGAACCTGAACCTCAGCAGTTTCGGACCATCCCTACTAGGGACATAGCCATAGAGTAGTGTTTTCTGACATGTGACTGTCTAGATGTTGTAAAGCTGCAGTAACCTGGGTTTGCTAGGTGTTGTTAGCAGTTTCTAGGTGTTGGGGTGTACTGACTAGGTACTTGTCATGGTGGCCAGGAGTGGTATGCCCACCCTCAAGGTGTGTAGGTGCAAAATGAGTCCAGGACTTAAACAGGAACGGTTTACTTAGAAAAATCTTCAGTGCAATACAATAGCTACACTCGGAATCATAAGGTGCAATAGCCAGGCCCAACCGAAGAACCGTCCTTTCACCCAATGCATAGAACATAGAATAGGTAACTTGGGTGCTTGAGGTATCTGTAATAGGGCAACTTGTACTGTAAGTGATTAAGAACAGAAGATAAGGACTGCCTTTGCCAGAAGAGCGGTCTGATAGCACGAGTCCTTGGATTTAGATGACCGGGTGAAGCTAACGTCTCAAGTTTCCAAGAGAAGGTAGAACAGGTTTCAACGGTGTTCGCCGGGTTGCTTGCACTTTGCTCCGCTGCAAACAAATCCTTTTGAGATGGAATGTCCTGACTAGGTGTAGGAATGGTTACCCCAGGTGTAGACAAGGTATCCCAGGTGACCCCACCTGTGGGTTTAGCACTGCATACTCTCTTTGCAAAACTACAACTTCCAACATACCTTGACAGAGGGAGGTCTAAGACATAGGACAGTTGCAAAATTACAATTCCCATCAGGATCTGACTTCCAGTGCACAATGGAAATTGTAGTTTTACAACAGCTGGAAGGGCACAGGTTGGAGACCACCACTATACGGGTGCAGAGGTAGCAGAAATCCCTGGGCCCAAATAGCATATTTTATGGACCTTGCATTGGGGCCCAGGATCTCTGCTCTTCTTACATCTATATTTTTTTAGATCTTCAACAATCCCGAAAATTCTGATAATCCAGCACCTATTAGGTCATATGGAGGTGTATCTATAGGGGGTGCTGAGGTATCAGGGTTATATGCTGCCATATAAGACACCAGTATAATAAATGGCACATAATTGGTGGGGCCCCTAGAACCGATCTTACAACGGGTCACGTAACACCTTACACGGGAATGTTTCTGTATTTCCACTGCGAGTTCCTCTAGATTATTATAAATCTAAGTCTAGTTTAATCCCTTGGACGGTGCCGCATTGCTTAATTGGAGAACTCCTCGGCAGAGCCTGGACGACTCATTACAGATACATTGCTCAAAATCTGGCAGGAAACATCTCAAAATGCGTTGAGTAATTTAGTGATAATCCGTCTCATGTGAACTTTACTTGTGTTGTGAATAATAAAACCATTAATATGTGGAATTGTCTCCCGCGGAGAGGAGCGATGGATCATCCGAGCCGACACTTACAGGAATATACTCCTAATGGATAATGACTCTTACCCAACGCTCATCGGTGCTGACGTCACATGATCGAATCCAACCGGCAGATGACAGTGCGGGGGAACACGGAACACACAGTCTATGGAGTCGTCTGATGTGAAATCACCTACCGGAGCTCCTCCACCTATCGCCCATTGTACCGAATAACTGAGCTTGTTGAAGTCCTCCAATTTTGGCTAGGTCTTCTGGGTAACACCCAGTCATCTCCGAGCACCATTAATACTGTCATTTTACTGCAAAATGTTTCTCCACTGTAAATTGTGCCATGATTGTAACAATCCCATCATGGTCGGAATTCTGAAGACCATCTCAAAGAAGAAAATTGAGGTTGTGTGTGATTTGTGGTAATGCTGCAATTTTACTGGGACGCACGGGTGACCAAATGTTTCCATGGAGCTCTAGTCCTTACCGCGACTTCTAGCAGAGGTATAATAAAGGAAAAGACTGATATGTAACTCAAAGAGGAAAAGTAAGTTTATGTTATATGCCTCCCTGTGCGCTGAAAAAAAAAAAAAAAACTGTATACTCACATCCCCTCCCTCTCCCACTGCCACTGTCAGGTCATCCTGATGTCCTGTTATTTCACCTTCTGATGATGTTTCATTCTGGCAGGAAATGTCTGCTAAGCCCAGTAATTGGCAAAATGGCCAAAAACTTTATCAGAACAAAGAAGAGGGCTGCAGAGAATACCAGAAGACTTGAATGTAATGGCAGCTTCAGGGAAAGGGTGGAGGTGAGTATTTAGGTTTTTTGGGTTTTTTTTCAGTGCACAGGGAGAAATAGGGGAAAAGATAGGGAAAAAGTTAGTTAAAGGCGGGCAACCTCTTTATATAAAGTACATGGTAGTAAAGGGCTTCTCAGTCTGATTTAATGCATACCTTTTGCAGATTGAGCCTCTATTAATATGGAAATGAGCTCCAAAAGCCCAGAGGGTGTTCCTAAATGTTTGGTTGACTGGTAATTAAACTATATGGCCATCTTATACAAGCATTTCAGTGAATGGACTGGCCGTTCAGCCAATCAGTGGCTGGAGCGATGTCCCGCCCAATCAATGAGTGGCTGAGCGGCCAGTCCATCAGCCGGTTGTCAGTGCCAAAAGCGGGGGTCCCAAGGCTGGTCCTGCCGCTCACCGCAAGCACAGAGAGAGGGAAGTTAGTACTTGTAATTAATTTCCTCCCAGCCCCTACCGGCTGCCACAATTGCCAGACTTCCCCTTTAACTGCAATCCTTAAGAAAAAGTACTGGCAGTTGGTCTTCACTGAGCCTGCAAGCAAGGGGCATTGTGGGAAAGTCTGTGCTCTGTTGTACCAGCAGGGTCACAGTTAAGAGAGTAAACCAGGGAGTGATTAGATCTATGGTGGAGAAAAACAGTACAGTGATGGAGGTTACTTTTACTAAAAAAAAACAGCAAATTTGTTCTCCTTTACACATATGTACTGTATCTTACAAAAAAAAACACTTGTACCTTCGGATAGCTGCTTTTAATCCAAGATCTGTCTAGGGGTCCGTTTAGCAGGTGATGCCGTTATTGTCCTAAAAAAAAACTTTTAAACTTGCAGCCTGTGCCAAACGGGAGTATTGTGCCCTAACTTTGCACAACCTCTCGGTCCCTCCTCCCTGCCCTCCTCATCATTAGGAATGCTCCAGGCAGATTGCCTCCTATTCATCAGCTGTGTCAGCCCGGCACATGGGCTGGATCGTTAAGGACCTGGGCAATGTTAAGCATGGTGAAAATGTTTCAGTGGCATTCCTAATGATGAAGAGAGTGGGGAGGAGGGATGGAGGGGGGGGGGTGCAAAGTTAGGGCACAGATACTCCTGTTTGGCATGGGGATGCAAGTTTAAAAGTTGTTTTTTAGGACAATAACTGCATCACCTGCCGAACGGACCCCAGGACAGATCTTGGATTAAAAGCAGCTGATGGTACAAGTGGTTTGGGGGGGGAAGGGGGATCAGATTGTGAGTGCAGAGTCGCTTTAAGAAGCCAATGAAAAAAATCTGGTCAGTCTTGGTTACAGGTTACAGACAAGTTTTAGTAAATATGTATTGCAAACTAATGTAAAGAGTACATCAGTACATTAAGATTAAAAAAAAAAAGAATAATAAACATAAAAGACACATAAACATTAAAATTTCACTAAGAAACTGTTAAACATATATATATATATATATATATATATATATATATATATATATACAGTATATGAATTTAATCAAATAAAAAATAGAAAACCTATAACTAAAATATAAAACTCGTCATACAATAAATTTGACATTAATGGTCATAAGAACTATTGGCAGAATCGCCTTTTCTGCATTTCCTCGTCCTAAAAATACATCTAAATTAAATGTTACCTGACAATGGTGCCTAAAGCAAAAGGCCTCAAATAGCGACATAATGCTAAAAATAAGGCTGAAAGAATGTGAGGAGGCAAAAATGACAAAAATTCTCTCACCTATTATGGTCTTTAAGGGGCTGGTAAATAGATCTTGGTTCCTGAGTAGTAAATTGAGGTAAAAGTTTCCCGCAGTGAGGGCTCCACATATCCAGGGCAGCGCTTTGTGTTCAGCTCCGAAGGACCTATCTTACTTTCTCTGGGATTTTGTCTCTTATTAGAGACGATTTTTGTTTTGTTGTTTTCGGGCCGGAGTTGCACACAGTCTTATAAGGGCTATTTATCAAAGCCTGAGAGCTGGTTTCGTAAGTAGGCCGGGGTGGCGGTTTCTGCTGACGCTCAGGAAAACACGGGCTGCTCTGTTATGTGGTGAGAGGTTTGTGTGGAGGCGACGGACCTGGAGGGTCTTTAATCAAATCCTCGTAACATGAAATAGGAGGAGTTTATACCGTATCCCCCATTGTCCGGGCTCCCAGTCTATGACCTGACACCTGCTCATTGGCGTCAGTGAATTAAAGGGCCACTAACCACAAACTTACCAACTTATAGTCCTCATTTCCTGAATAGATTTGTGTCTGTGTTTGACTAAATATAGGTAATAAAACACACCATACAACCACTATGGGGCAAAGCCTGGTCAATCCCATCCCTTTACCCCTGGGGGGTCAGAACCTGTGGAAGATTGAAGCTGATTGGCTCAAGAGTAGAGATGAGGTCTCCTGGCTCTGTAGCTGACCACTTTAATACACCGGACTTTTCCTTTAAATGTCACTTTTCAGAAGTATCAATGGTAAAAGGGATTTTAAGAAACTCTGTAATAGGTTTTATTAAGCAAAATGATTTTCCTTCTGTACTTAAAAAGCAGTTTTGCAGCCTCCCCCCTTACTTCAGAATAAGCATGATTTCTGTTTCCATTATGCTCTATGGAGGGAAGATGGAGCAGGGGATGAGTGAGAACAGAGAGGAGAAAAGGCAGCCCTGCAAAATACTACATCCTGAAATTTTCTCTCACCATTCTGACTTGTGAATCCAGTGTTTTCAGTGCCCAGACAGTCTCCAGACTGCAGGAGCCGGCTCTGTCCTCCTGCTCACTCATTCCCCTCGGCCCCTTCCTCCTCCATAGGTTATAATGGACTCAGCAAACCCGTCTTCACTTTGCTCCTCTGTAACTTTTCCTGATAATTCACATAAGAAGTAAGGGGCAGTGTGTGTTTTTTTGCCTAATAAAACATATTATAGAGTGTTTTTTTTAAATTGCTTGTACTATTGACTTCTGCAAAAATATTTTAAATGACAAGATACACTTTAAGCCAAGGCAGCTTTACCCTAAGCCTAAGCTATGATTACTAGAGTCAGGGTTCCCAAGCCCTTAACCTTTCTTCTGATCTCTGAAATCCCCACAATTTCAGATTTACGTGAACCTACATTTTGGGGGAAATTCAGAACAAATTTGATAATTTACAAATCAATTCACTCAACTCTATTCCATTAAACAGGGAAGAAGATCCTTCTTTCGAGGGTGAAAAAAATCTGCAACCTATCAGGAGCCATATTGTACTTTGCTTAGTTCTTATACTGTAGATTCCCATAGCAAAAAAAAAGGGGTGATAAATGGAAAATAAGTGAATAAATGAAATGACTCGCATGTTACAGTGGAGCAGATCACCACCTAAATGACCCATAGAGATATTAGATGTGTTTAACACAAATGATCAGTGATCCCTGCTGTGTTTGGAGCTCCGGAGCAGACAGATGGTCACTGCCCCTCTGGTAACCAAATTACATTGTCATAAAAGTCTTCAGTCTTCCTGGCAGTATCTGGATTGGGCACAGCTGATAGGTAAAGGGTTGTCTTCTCCGCTAGTTGGTAAAGGGTTTTCTTCTCCGCTAGTTGTTAAAGGGGTTTCTTCTCTCATGGTTGGTAAAGGGTTGTCTTCTCCGCTAGTTGGTAAAGGGTTGTCTTCTCTACTGGTTGGTAAAGGATTGTCTTCTCTACTGGTCGGTAAAGGGTTGTCTTCTCTGCTGGTTGGTAAAGGGTTGTCTTCTCTACTGGTCGGTAAAGGGTTGTCTTCTCTGCTGGTTGGTAAGGGGTTGTCTTCTCTACTGGTTGGTAAAGGGTTGTCTTCTCCGCTAATGCTTAAATGATTGTCTTCTCTGCTGGTTGGTAAAGGGTTGTCTTCTCTACTGGTTGGAAAAAAATTGTCTTCTCCACTGATGGGTAAATGGTTGTCTTCTCTGCTGATTGGTAAAGAGTTTTCTCTTCCAATTGTTGGTAAAGGGTTGTCTTCTCCGATTACTGATAAAGGGTTGTTTTCTCTACTGGTTGGTAAAGGGTTGTCTTCTCTACTGGTTAGTAAAGGGCTGTATTCTCTGCTGATGAGTAAAAGGTTCTCTCCTCTGCTGATTGGTAAAGGGTTGTTATCTCCGATCACTCACATTTTCTGCATCATGGACCAGCTAAATAGCGTGTCAGGCAGGAACAAACCCCTGAAGCCATTGCTGGAAGAACACAAGCTGGTGGGGGAGTGTTATGGTTTTGGGGATATTTTTGTGGTGTGATCTGAGTATGAATCCATCCTTACAGATCAAGTTCCCCCTATACACTGATTGTCTTCCCAAAAGCGCCGAGATCTTCCAGCAAGCCAATGCGACATGGCACTATGGCTAGAAATCTACATTGATTGGAAGCAGTAGCAGTCTTGGGCACCAAGCACCTCACGCAATTGCCAAGACCAAGAGCCATTGGTTCCCTCCCTGTCAGTCACTCATGTGGCCCCAGGCAGTGTCACAACAGGCCGCTCTCCCTTTGTGGCGCTGCTGCACGAGTGATGTCACTGGAGCACCAGCACCGCAAAGGAAGAGTGGCGTCTTGTGACCACAGGCAAGACACAGCCTGCGGCCACAAGAGTGGAGAGAAGAGGGGACGCGGGACCCAGGTGAGTATAAGTGTGCGTTTTTTTTTTTAATGTGTTATATAATATATGGGATGGGGAGCACACAGGGGTCTGTATAACTGGAGGAGCACACAGCGGGGGTCTATATAACTGTGGGGAGTGCACAGGGGGTCTATATAACTGGGGGGAGCGCACAGGGGGTCTATATAACTGGGGGGAGCACACATGGGTCTATATAAATGGGAGGAGGACACAGGGGGTCTATATAAATGGAGAGAGCACACAGGGGTCTATATAAATGGAGGGAGCAAACAGGGGTCTGTATAACTGGGGTAGCACACAGGGAGGCTATATATAATGGAGGAGCACACAGGAAGGCTATATATAATGGGGGAGCACACAGGGGGACTTTATACTACTGGGGGAGCACAGAGGGGGTCTATATAATACTGGGGGAGGACACAGGGGGTCTGTATACTACTGGTGGAGCACACAGGGGTCTATTTACTACTGGTGGAGCACACAGGGGGTCTATATACTACTGGGGGAACACAGAGGAGGTCTATATACTACTGGGGGAGCACACAGGGGGTCTATATACAAGTTGGGGATTACACAGGGGGGGTATTTACAAGTGGGGAAGCACACAGGGGGCTACATACAAGTGGCAGAGTAAACAGGGGGGCTATATACAAGTGGGGGAGCACACAGGGGAGCTATATACAAGTGGCGGAGCACACAGGGGGGCTATATACAAGTGGAAAAGTACACAGGGGGTATATACGACTGGGGCAGCACATAGGAGGTATATACTACTGGGGCAGCAAACAAGAGTATATACTACTGGTGGCAGCACACAAGGGGTATATACTACTGGGGGCAGCACACAAGGGGTATACACTACTGGGGGCAGCACACAAGGGATATGTACTACTGAGGGAAGCACACAAGGGGTATATACTACTAAGGGCAGCACACAAGGGGTATATACTACTGAGGGCACCCCACCTTACTACTATACTGGGGCACAGAACATACCTAATTATTAAGTGGGAGCACAGGGACAGCTTAAAATAATGGGGGCACAGAGGGGTGTAACTACCAAATAGGGGTACAGAGGACCTAACTACTGTATGTGTTGAAGCCTAAAATGTTTTTGCCTAGCAGATTCTGGATATAGAGAGAAAGAAAAAACTGCACTTGTTATGCTCAGTTATGCTCAGCCAATCGTGGCTGAGCAGCTAATGACGCGGCAGAGGGCGGCCGGCACGAGGGACGGTCGGAGCGGTTCGGCCCGAAGATTTCATAATTGTCGCAAGATGGCGGACGGGGGTCGATACGGATCAGGTGAGTATAGAGCACTACACTTCCGGGTCTAGCGTGGGTGGGGGGAAACACGGGGAAGGGGGCGATTCACATACATAACATACATTACAAAGTTGTATAACTTTGTAATGTGTATTATTTAGTGAATAATTGTTTAGCGCCGCACTACCCCTTTAAACCCGATTAAGCTCCTGTAGGACAACCTCAATGGTCATGCTCATTCTATAGCTGCCCCCCTGTACCCTCCAATAGCTGGGGGTTGCAATCTTCATGGCTTCCAATACCCGTGCCAGCCACCAGGACCTTATAGAGTCACTCCTGGCCTGTCTAGCTGCTGTATGTGCTGCTGTTACTCTGGATATTAGCTGCTGGTCATAATAATGTGACTTAACCATGTTTTTATTAAATATATTAATAAATGTAAAAATAAAAAAAAGAACCAAAGAAAAGAACATGCATAATAGTTGCATAAATGATAAAATCCGGTATAACAGGCCGTTCTATTACATTGTGTCTATCCCACGGTATTATGTTACATTTCATTAGATCATATTGTATTAGAATTAGATTCTATTAGAATGTGCTGAATTGTATTGTATGATAGATTACATTACATGTGACATTCTATTGATTTGTATTCTATTAGGCCATTGTACTATCGTTCTATGTATTTTCTACATTTACATATATACGTTCACACGATCCATTACCACTTATAGAAAATCACTTAGTGATTCCCTACACTATTCCCTCCGGAGCTGGAATTCTCTGACGTTTCTCCTATTAGCCTGTGACGGGTCTAGATCAATATATTCATGAACGTTTCCAATCACAACGTGATATGAGGCCCTGACGGGCCGTGGCTTTTCAGTACAGAATGTTATTCATGTAGCAGAGCTGAAGTTGCCCCGACATGTTGCAAAACTACAACCCCCAGCATGCCCTGACATGCTGCAAAACTACAACTCCCAGCATGGCCCGACATATTGAAAAACTACAACTCCCAGCATGCCCCGACAAGTTGCAAAACTACAACTCCCGGCATGCCCCGATATGCTGCAAAACTACAACTCCCAGCATGCGCTGACATGTTGCAAAACTACAACTCCTGGCATGTCCCGTCATGTTGCAAAACTACAACTCCCAGCATGCCCCGACATATTGCAAAAAAACAACTTCCAGCAAGCCTCAATATACTGCAAAACTACAACTTCCAGCATGCCCCAATATGTAGCATAACTACAACTCCCAGCATGCCCCAACATGCTGCAAAACTACAACTCCCAGCATACCATATGTTGCAAAACTACAACTCCCAGCATGCCCTAACATGTTGCAAAACTAAAACTCCCAGCATGCCCCGACATGCTGCAAAACTACAACTCCTGGCATGCCCCAACATGCTGCAAAACTAAAATTTCTAGCATGCCCCAATGCTGGGAGTTGTAGTTTGGCACACCATTGGAGGGCCACAGGTTAGAGAATGAGCAATGTTGTAAATTGTTGTTTTAATGTGGAGTTTTTCTCCATCCCGGGGCCATTGATTGCGGGTGACGGATTTCTCCAGCCGCCGGTGACTGAGTGACTATTTAGCAGGTTTCATTAACCCTGTGTGTTTTTCATTAGCAGAAGATCAATGACGAGAACCAGGAATGAGCGAGGAACCAGATGACTGTGTGTTTCCTGAGCCGCCACAAGAAAACGGATATGGATTCTTCTCTGGGTCCTTAAAGGGGATGTCTTCCTCCAGGAGCCTTCAGCCGGCAAAGGCAGAATTGACAAAAATGGACCCATTGTGAAGCTGAAATTGACATATGCCTTTATTGATTCTATTATTCCTCCCATGATGCTCACAAAGGTCTAGGAAGCTGAGATATGGAGTGCTGTTTGGCAGGGATTTTGCACAGTGCAGATACTAGCATGATGGGGAAAACCAGTGACTACATATAGAGAAGCAAAATGATTCAGCATGAATGAGATTTCATCTAAATTCCCCCCAAAATTTGATGTTAGAATTTGAAGTTGCACATAGCCAGTGCACTGTATAATAGCAGGGACACCTGCCTTTGAGAGGAGTCCCTGCACCTGTACATTGTTTGCAGGGGCAGTTAGGCCACTTTCCATCTGGATAAGATTTGCAGATTCAGATTCACCCATCTCCGGCACAATAATTTTAGTAAACAGCTCTATATATATGGGCTTCTGGGATCTTTGCAGCATAGTGTGCTGTGCAGGGCTGCCTTTTCTCCTCTCTGAGCTCACTCATCCCCCGCCGACCCCTCCCTGCTCTATAAACCATAATGTACACAAAAATCCTGCTTCTTCTGAAATGAGTTGGTGGGGGGAGGTGGGAAACAGCTTTTTGAGCTTTTAAAGCTTTTTCTTAATAAAAACCTATTACAGAGTTTCCTAAAATTACTTGTACTATTGATATTTATTGATTTCTGATAAATAACATTTATGCTTTAAAGTGTCACTGTTATAACTTTCAAAATCTAAATCAGCAGATGTGACATAAAGCAGCTATATAACAGCTATACTTACTGTATCCAGGTCCAGTCTCCTGAAGGCAGCTATATAACAGCTATACTTACTGTATCCAGGTCCAGTCTCCTGAAGGCAGCTATATAACAGCTATACTTACTGTATCCAGGTCCAGTCTCCTGAAGGCAGCTATATAACAGCTATACTTACTGTATCCAGGTCCAGTCTCCTGAAGGCAGCTATATAACAGCTATACTTACTGTATCCAGGTCCAGTCTCCCAAAGGCTGCTATATAACAGCTATACTTACTGTACCCAGGTCCAGTCTCCTAAAGGCAGCTATATAACAGCTATACTTACTGTATCCAGGTCCATTCTCCTGAAGGCAGCTATATAACAGCTATACTTACTGTATCCAGGTCCATTCTCCTGAAGGCAGCTATATAACAGCTATACTTACTGTATCCAGGTCCAGTCTCCTGAAGGCAGCTATATAACAGCTATACTTACTGTATCCAGGTCCAGTCTCCTGAAGGCTGCTATATAACAGCTATACTTACTGTATCCAGGTCCAGTCTCCTGAAGGTTGCTATATAACAGCTATACTTACTGTATCCAGGTCCAGTCTCCTGAAGGAAGCTATATAACAGCTATACTTACTGTATCCAGGTCCAGTCTCCTGAAGGCAGATTTTCTCACTTGTGCTGGTTAAAAAGACTAAACACAGGAAATCTCCAAAGCTCATATAATCAATTAGAATCACATTTTGTAAACAAAGGAACACAACAGAACATAATATCATAATATGTGAACACAGTCTAAGGGTTCACACACAGTATGACATCAGCCATTCTGTGAACTGGCCGGATGAGCTTCACTTGTGCTGAATTGGGATCTGGGTGCATCCGTGTACGGCAGGCATATGCCACGGAAAAAGGGAAAATCTGACTTTTTTTGTGGCATACGCCAGGGACCCATAATGGTTAATCCCCCCGCCCTAAGAGTATAACCTGCCTAGAACATCCATTAGTTTGTAGTGTAAGCTGCCCAGTACACCTTAAGTAGTGATTCAGGGCTGGCATCAGCACAGGGCTTACCCGGGCAAGTGCCGGGGCCCACAGTGCCTCTAAGGGCCCAGAGAGGGAGAGGGGCCCTGTGTTCTAATGTTCAGCCTGGTCACTGTAGTGCAGAGTGAGCGCTGACCATCAGAAGATACAGGAGATGTCAGAGACAGAAAAGGGTAAAGGACCTGATCACATGATCGGAAGGTCCTCAACCTTACAATGTAAAGATCAGCCTGACAGAGAGGAAGAGGGAGAAGACTGAGCTATAAGTGCTGTGTGTCCGTTTCTGTGTCAGTCAGTCTGTGTCTGTTTCAGTCTGTCAGTGTCAGTCAGTGTCAGTCAGTCTGTGTCACTCCTTCAGTGTCAGTCAGTGTCTGTGTCAGTCAGTGTCATTTACTTTTCGTGTCAATAATGTGTATGTTAGTGGTGTCTCAAGTGATTGTGCATAGTGTATGGATGAGGGCCCTGCTGAGGCTCTGTTGCCCAAGGACCTGGTGACTCTATCCATGTATATGATGTGTCATTACCTCCCGATATCTCCCATAGCCAGGACTGCTGGTAATGCTTCATCCTGCCCATATACATAAAGACAGCATTAGGGACAGATGTATGAGCGGTGGCGACTAACTAACCAACATCATGTAGTGCTAGGGGTAGAGGAAACGCAGTCACATGACCCACGTCTGATTTACCGGATGAATCCTTGGTTCTAATCTAATGAACGCTCATCACAGAGACTAACACAGTCCCGATGGATGAAGCCATTTATTACAGAGACTGGGACGTCCCCTATAATGGCGGGATCGAGCTCCGGCCCGGGGTTAGTCAGAGACTGTCAGCTCGGGTCGTGTGAGGCAGCGCTGCTTACAGGAAGGAGAGAAGAGATAGACGCCCATTGTAACAAGATCATTGTGCAAAGAGACAGAAAATACAATACAGAACGAAATCCATAAACTGCATTCTCTCCGCGTCTCTCGTTCCAACGCTAAGACCCATTTGTGAAAGCCAACGCAGGCCAGAGGGTTAAGCAGTCTGGCTGAGGATTGATCGCATCCTGAAACCAACCGTCCATCTTAAGACAGAAAACTTTCCGCCGCATGGGATCAATGGCATTATAAATTGGTGCATTGATTTCCTATAGTAATGGCAGAGGTGGTTACACACAGAAGCCTGCAGCCAAGGCCGGTGTCCAAAGATTCTCTAACTAGACCATCATTGACCCTGACACTGACACAATGCCTTCTCCTAAGCTCTGTACATGCAATCAATGGGCTTATAGCCTTATGTGATATCCAGAGCTACAGATGTAGCTGAGCTGAGTTATCCCATCATAGTCATATCCCAATTTACTGTGTATGGGCAGGGTTCACCAACTATTCCATAGGCACCACTGTAGGACTGGGGCTCCATCACCTGTACAGGTACACCATATTATATACCTATATTAGGGACGGCGGCCCACAGATTGATGCCCCCTACACTTATGTACCAGAGTTGGACCCTTCCTTTTCTGAAGTTCATACTACCCAATGGCTGGGGACAACCTGAGCTAGGTCCTCCATTCTTTATACATAGCTCCCTAACAGCTGCATGGAGGACCGTAATCATATGAACACCACTGCTAGTTCACTGTGATGGTGCATTTCTTAAGGTGCCCATATATCTTATATGAAAGTTGGACAAATCTGCCACTATTGGTGTATAGAGAGCCTTGTGACTCTCCAGTGATGATGATGGCAATGGAGAGTAAGGTCAGGGTGATGGAATTGTGGTGTCCTACCACGGGTGTTACTATTACATACACCCTTCAGAAAAGTCTGTACTTATTGTATAGAAGTGGTGATGAAAGTAGTGATAGAGTTTCGCCACTAGATGTCGCTGTATTGGATATGTGTGTATAAAGGGTTATTGCTTATTTGTATGTCACAAGGATCTGCGAACCAATAAGAATCTGTGACTCTTCTCTCATATCACCTCTCCCAAGCACAGGTGTTATTCTTCTTCTTCTAAGTATTCTTCTACCTCATCCTCCAACATCCCGGCAGAGCACAGTACTACTTGGGTTGAGACTCTCACGGCATCCTCCTCTCTGCTACTCTGCTTCTTTGTATTCTTCAGCACACTACGCAGTCAGCACGACTGTATCCTACACTACATTCCTGTCACAGATTCGGTTGCTGTATTGTCAAGTATTCGTCTACAAGTTTTATCAAGTGTATTATCTAGTGTTTTTTCAAGGGGACTATCAATTGTAACTTATCTTGCCCATGCACAGCAGTATGTCTTGCTGCACACAAGTACCTGCCAAGTAAAACCAAGCTATTTATGGTAAAGAGACTCCGTGGTTCTTCGCCTCACACCGACACAGCACACACCGCAACCTTGGGACACTTTCCCTTTCTGTGGGTGGCAGATCCGATGGTTCGGGAGGGTCACTACACCGTGATTACACTATCCTAAGGGACCCCGTAGCAACCCGGCAGTACACTGACCACAGGGGAAAAAGGTAATACCGGCCTTGTAAAATAAAAGCAGACGTGCCATCACACCTGTGTGCCCCACCGGCACTGGCGTCACAATGTAACACCCCAAGGTCCGGCTGTATCTCGGCCAACCACCACCGGATTGGAGTCACACTTCACCACCTAGCAAGTGACCGGCCAATCCTCCGACACAACATCACCGGGGGCTCACACCACAGAATCTCAACTCTCCTCCATCTCGTCCCTAAACCAGCACCAGAGAGTTGCCAAAGATGTATAGAGAGGATGGGGGAGATAACTGTATGGCCAGCTTCAGTCCCACCGCACAGTGATCACTTGGATTGTTTCTGGCTGCCTAGTGTGACCTCTGTCCAAGACTGACCTTACCAAACTCTACAGCAATGGCTCTTTCTATATACTGACAGCCTTCTACTAAACTTGGTCCTACACGTTGGACCTGGTGGGACCTGTGTCTGGCAGTATCTCCACTCAATGAGAGATGTTGGGAAAATATGGATAAAGCATGCAGGACTTCAACATGCCTCATCCCTCTGGGAGATAAGCCACCATCTCAGATGTCTGGCAGCGGCTTATCTCTCTCCTTATATTGAGGACTCACGCAGGCTTAGCATTGTCATGGTGGCATTAGAGGAATAGTTGTTGGTTGAATGAGCATAGTTATCTAAGGTGTAACGTCATCTTAGCTTTACCACCAACATCTACAGCTCTCGCCAACAAAGCTTTTTCTGTGGTCATCCTAGGGATCTATAACAAGGACCATGATAAGTCTCCAACTGGGGCAGTCCGTAAACTACCAACCCTATCAAGGTACAGAGGGTCCACATTTCCATGACAGTCTTAAGTTGCGGACGGGACCGGGGACCTCCTGCCATCAGCCATGATTATTACTGACTTTGTGTCCTTTTTAAAGGAAACTACTTTTTATTAAAGGGGAACTCCAGTGAATGTTATATAGATTTGTATTTGACATCTATTTAAAAATCTCAAAGTCTTCCCTTACTTATCAGCTGCTGTATGTCCCGCAGGAAGTGGTGTATTCTTTTCAGTCTGACAAAGTGCTCTCTGCTGCCATATCTGTCCATGTCAGGAACTGTCCAGAGCAGCAGCAAATCCCTATAAAAACCTCTCCTGCTCTGGACAGTTCCTGACATGGAAAGAGGTGGCAGCAGAGAGCACTGTGTCAGAATGGAAAGTATACACCACTTCCTGTAGGACATACAGCAGCTGATAACTACTGGAAGACTTGAGATTTTTAAATAGCAGTGAATTACAAGTCTGTATAACTTTCTGACACCAGTTGATTTGGAAGATTTCTTTTTTCACCTTAACCCCCTTTAAATATTCAATGGAAACTGGCAGAGACCCCTTTAGCTCAACATATTGCGCAAAAAAAATTATATTCATGACCAACGAAAAGAGAAAACCTAATCTGTTTTCTTCCCATAGAAGTCAATGTTGTCAATAAGTTATGGATCTGTGAGTGGATTAACCTCCATGGGAGGACTATGGATCGGCACTATCTGTTGGCTTTGATGGGCAGTATTCCGATCCATACTACGTGTTTTCATTATGAAATTTTGACTTCATCGATGGCCGAATGAATTTTTTTAAAATTTGCTCCCCTCGTTTCACAGAAACAATGCAGCTATAAAGGGTTAAATAACAAATTGGGGGTCTGCTACATGTGTATCCCCCCCTCCTCTCCCTCTGGCTTAGATACCCGAGTTGCTGCCCACCTGGATCTCTCTCTTTCTAAGACAATTATCTTTGACTCTTGCGGTGACACGCATAGTTCATTGCGGCTCCTCCGCAGCCAACAGCTGTCTCCCCGTCTGCCATTGTCCCAGTGTGATCTACACAAGTATCTGCGGCTCGGCTTCCTCTGACAATCACAGCGACATGGTTCTAGCGCTCATTGTGATCACATCCCACTCTGTCCTCTATTCTTCTTATGACTCTCACTTCCTGCCAATCAGCCGCGTTATCTCCCCGTGACATACACGAGCCCAATGACAGGCGGCGGAAAATCAGCGGCTCCAACAGACAATGACAAAACCGTAAAAAGTGCAATAAAAACGTTAGCGATGAAAGACAAACACGAGGTTATATCTGAAGCTGCCGAAAAAGTCTACAGGCCTATCAAAGTGTCAGTGTTATTGCTGCCTAAAGCCGCGGGGAGACGGCTCATCCAGGAGAGTAAAAGGGGGCAGATATTTTATCATCTGTGCTGGGCGTAAAAACCTGTCCCTACCAACTCACATAGATACGTAGATTGAATAAAGATGGATCTCCTACACCTTCCACTAAAATCCTTATAGAACATCATTCATCCCCTGCGGCACTGGTGGAGCGGAGCGGTGTAATGTGCGGCACTGGTGGAGAGGTGCAGTGTAATGTGCGGCACTGGTGGAGAGGTGCAGTGTAATGTGCGGCACTGGTGGAGAGGTGCAGTGTAATGTGCGGCACTGGTGGAGCGGAGCGGTGTAATGTGCGGCACTGGTGGAGCGGAGCGGTGTAATGTGCGGCACTGGTGGAGAGGAGTAGTATAATGTGCGGCACTGGTGGAGCGGAGCGGTGTAATGTGCGGCACTGGTGGAGAGGTGCAGTGTAATGTGCGGCACTGGTGGAGAGGTGCAGTGTAATGTGCGGCACTGGTGGAGAGGTGCAGTGTAATGTGAGGCACTGGTGGAGAGATGCAGTGTAATGTGCGGCACTGGTGGAGAGGTGCAATGTAATGTGCGGCACTGGTGGAGAGGTGCAGTGTAATGTGCGGCACTGGTGGAGCGGAGCGGTGTAATGTGCGGCACTGGTGGAGAGGTGCAGTGTAATGTGCGGCACTGGTGGAGAGGTGCAGTGTAATGTGCGGCACTGGTGGAGAGGTGCAGTGTAATGTGCGGCACTGGTGGAGAGGTGCAGTGTAATGTGAGGCACTGGTGGAGAGATGCAGTGTAATGTGCGGCACTGGTGGAGAGGTGCAGTGTAATGTGCGGCACTGGTGGAAAGGAGCCGTGTAATGTGCAGCACTGGTGGAGAGGAGCAGTGTAATGTGCGGCACTGGTGGAGAGGTGCAGTGTAATGTGCGGCACTGGTGGAAAGGAGCCGTGTAATGTGCGGCACTGGTGGAGAGGAGCAGTGTAATGTGCGGCACTGGTGGAGAGGTGCAGTGTAATGTGCGGCACTGGTGGAGAGGAGTAGTATAATGTGCGGCACTGGTGGAGAGGTGTGGTGTAATGTGCGGCACTGGTGGAGAGGTGCAGTGTAATGTGCGGCACTGGTGGAGAGGTGCAGTGTAATGTGCGGCACTGGTGGAGAGGTGCAGTGTAATGTGCGGCACTGGTGGAGAGATGCAGTGTAATGTGTGGCACTGGTGGAGAGGTGCAGTGTAATGTGCGGCACTGGTGGAGAGGTGTAGTGTAATGTGCGGCACTGGTGGAGAGGTATACTCAATACATGACCTCAGATATCCACCATTACTCCTTTTACACTCTATACCAGATATCTGCCCTTACGCTTCCTTTATACTTTATTTCAGATATCCACCATTATCTCCTACACTCTCTACATGGCTACACATCTCCATTTTTTTTAACTTCCTATTCACCTTTTACACCATTACATATAACTATCCTTGCTCCTTCTATACTCCCTACATGCCTCCAGCAATCCAGCAATCCACAGCAGGTCCACCATCCCATCATGGCTCTCTGGGGTAAGCCCATCATGGCACAGTGGGGTAAGCCCATCATGGCACAGTGGGGTAAGCCCATCATGGCACAGTGGGGTAAGCCCATCATGGCTCATTGGGGTAAGCCCATCATAGCTCGGTGGGGTAAGCCCATCATGGCTCGGTGGGGTAAGCCCATCATGGCTCATTGGGGTAAGCCCATCATAGCTCGGTGGGGTAAGCCCATCATGGCTCGGTGGGGTAAGCCCATCATGGCTCGGTGGGGTAAGCCCATCATGGCACAGTGGGGTAAGCCCATCATGGTTCATTGGGGTAAGCCCATCATGGCTCGGTGGGGTAAGCCCATCATGGCTCGGTGGGGTAAGCCCATCATGGCTCGGTGGGGTAAGCCTTGGTCGGGTTCTCCAAGCATTGTGTGCTGTCTCAGCCATCTCACAGTTTTTGAAGATCTTCTTGTTTCCTGATTATGTCTTATTTGTCTGCTCTCATGACATGTACACCTTAATATATTGCCTTGACTGACTGCATCCCTCTGGATTTTGCTATTACCGATCAATATCCCGTACAGACTCATCTCGTCTTATTATCGTGGCCCAGCGTCTGTTTTTGATATTGCTCTATGTTCTCTTGGTTTAATATTGTTTATGTTTGTCGCAGTATATTCACAATTACGTTACAGTTCCATTAAACCTTTTCCTGTTACCGGCCTGGTTGTCTGTGTTCACTCACCAGGAAAATGTCTGTCAAAATTATATTATCCTTCGACAAGAAAACAAAAACATATAAGATGTCCTTTGTTCCCGGATGCCTCATCACCATTCATACCCCTGTCCATATCTAACCTGATATTCTATCCGACATAGTTATATTACATTTCCATGACTCCAGGCACTCTATGTTCTTCATGGACTGTCCCACTGCTCCTCCTTTTCTACATTCTTCCTATGCTGTCCCACTGCTCCTGCTCTAAACTTTTCTTCTCACTGCTTCTCTGTTCATATTGGGCCATCCCAATGCTTCTCATTCTCTATGTTTTTATTGGGACATCCCAGTGCTCTTCCATCTCTATTTTCATCCTGGGCTGTCCCACTGCTCCCCCTGCTCTATGTTATTCCTGGACTGTCCCACTGCTCCTCCATCTCTATGTTCTGGATGGGCTGTCCCACTGCTCCTCTTGTTCTATGTCCTTATTGTGCCGTCCTACTGCTCCCTCTGCTCTATGTTTTTATCAGGGCTATCCCACTGCTCCATATCCATCTCTATGTTCTGCATGGGTTGTCCCACTGCTCCTCTTGCTCTATGTTCTTCATGGGCTGTCCCACTGGTCCTCCTGCTCTATGTTCTTCCTGGACTGTCCCACTGCTTCTCCATCTCTATGTTCTTCCTGGGCCGTCCCACTGCTCCTCTTGCTCTATGTTCTTCATGGGGTGTCCCACTGGTCCTCCTGCTCTATGTTCTTCCTGGGCCATCCCACTGGTCCTCCTGCTCTATGTTCTTCCTGGGCTGTCCCACTGCTCCTCCATCTCTATGTTCATCCTGGACCGTCCCACTGCTCCTCCATCTCTATGTTCATCCTGGACTGTCCCACTGCTCCTCCATCTCTATGTTCTTAATGGGCTGTCCCACTGCTCCTCCATCTCTATGTTCATCCTGGACTGTCCCACTGCTCCTCCTGCTCTATGTTCTTCCTGGGCTGTCCCACTGCTCCTCATGCTCTATGTTCATCCTGGACTGTCCCACTGCTTCTCCATCTCTATGTTCTTCTTGGGCCGTCCCACTGCTCCTCCTGCTCCATGTTCATCCTGAGCTGTCCCACTGCACCTTGCCAAATCTAATTGAGAAACGGTAAGCTTATACCCCACCAATACATTTGCCAACATTGACACCATTGCCAACAAATGACGATCCCTTTCAATAGTAAAGCCGCTACATTACCGACACTATCACCAAAGTCATCATTATACCCAGGAACTTCTGCTCACTCAATTGACACAATGATGGTAAAAGGTGAATTAAAGGGGCAATCCATTCTGGGGAATGTGTGGCGGCTCCAAGGTTACTACCGTTATCCCATAACATTGGGACCCTGAAGCCTAACCAGGTCCACGTCCCCATTGAACTTTGACATTCCCTATGTGTTTTTGAAGCTGTTGCCCTATTGGGGTACACGAGGCTGTTCTTGATCTAGGGAAATTAGACTGTTGGCCATGTAGACCAAAATGAGCAGGGTCTTTGTACATTGCAGCAAAATATGGTGATAATATCTAAATACAGAGATCATATTAATAGTGGGGGTCATATTTTGTGGAAAATTGTAGTATATAAGCTCGACCTAATTTAGATGTAGCAGAACCGACCTCGTTCCTCCAAACTCCTATAATCAAGTCAAGCAATCTTCAGACCTTAAACCGGCTTATCACAGTTGCAGCAGGCTTCATCTATAGGAGTCATGGCATTTTCTTCACATATTGTACTAGCCCTTCCTCCCCGACCCTCCCCCGCTGCCTCCATCCGTACCCTTTAATCCCGTCCAGAACATTCAGTGCAATAGAACTTCCACACAAATTGCTTTTTCTCCATTCCAGGCTGATCACACACATACACCTCAGTCCGCAGCTGAAATATTAGTCTGACAGATGTGCCTGCCGATCCTCAGAGATAGACTAGAAATGCTTTATAAGTGCTGGAAGGTTGTTAATTCCAGGCTGGAAGAAGAATTTTTTTTTTTTGTTCTAATTATCTAATAAACTGATTACAGAAATTTCTAATAATATAGAGTCATTTTTACTTTGTAGTGTTTAAAAATCCAAGAGCGGTACAGATGCCCGCGGGGCCTGTAATCCCCTTCAAAATACCTTCCTGTGCAAAACAGCTTAAAGGAGCCCAAAGGACAGAAACAAATTAACTCCTCCAAATCCTCCCACATTCTGTCCATGTACTGAAACTCTGAAGGGGCTCGAGAAGGAAAAAGGCCTCCAAAAATAATTAAAAAAAAAGTCCCTTTGCCCCTGACTCAACATATACAGTTACTGTGGGCACTCAGATATCTGTGCTCCAGCCTTCTGCCTTTGGTTCTGATACAGGAAGTAGCTAGCTTGGAGTTGTCGGCCATTTTAACTCTTGTGAGACATCCTTCTTGTCACCTGGTCACTCAGAAGCCCCACCCCTTCCTGTCATTTATTACAGATGAACCCTCTTACCTCCACCATACCTAGCACTGCGCAGGGATATAGTTGATTAGATCTGTCCCTGTATAACCGGGATACGAAACCTTCGGCCCTCTAGCTGTTGCAGAACTACAATTCCCATCATGCCTGGACAGCCAAAGCGATTTTGCCCCCAATCGGCCGCTACTGGCTCAGGAGCCCTCTATAAAATGGCAGATGGCTGAATACATATGGCGTGACCCCTGACACTACACTGACAGGAGCCCAAAACTTCCACCGGATGATACAAGTACATCAGGGTATTACTTCCCATGCACCCCCCTCCATCAGTTTCTGAGACCAATCCCAAGGACCCCCAGACCCAAAAAAGCCTCTATGACAAAAGTAAACCCTCTAATACCGGTTTACATTAAGGCGGGACTCCTCACGGGTTTTACATGAGGAGAGAGTAATGGTGCGTTTACACAGACAGATGTATCTGACAGATATTTAAAGCCAAAGCCAGGAACAGACTATAAACAGGGAACCGGTAATAAAGGAAAGACTGAGATTTTTCCTCTTTTCAAATCCATTTCTGGCTGTGGCTTAAATAATCCATCAGATAAATCTGTCTGTGTAAACTCACCATAAGGCCCATTTATGCCCTTTAGCTTCACCTTTCCCCTCCCCTATCAACTCCCGCTCTCTAAGCAACTCTTTCCCTCCATTAACCCTATCATGGCTGTTTCCCCTCGTCATGGCAGCCCACCACTCAGGGGGTCTCGTCCAGCCTTACTTTATATATATTTGTTCTGGAGTTGCTCCAGATCTATACCCAATATTGGATATAGATCTGAAGCCACTCTAGAACAAATATATACGATAACCATTCACCCCCATGCAGGTCTGGATCCACAGACACCAGCCTTAGGGCCCTATTCCACCGGACGATTATCGTTTGCATAATCGTTAATGATTAACAATCTCAAGCGAGCGATATTGCGAAAGACCTGAAAACGTTAACTCATTTCCATGGAACGATAATCGTTACTTATGATCGTAACTGCGACCGTTTTTCCTTCGCTATTTATTTGCTATTGCGTTCGTATCTATTGCGAACGACCGAACGATGTCTTATTCAATGCGAACGTTTTCCGAACGAGCAACGATAAAAATAGGTCTTGTTCGGTCGTTAATCGTTAACTGCATTTCAACCGAACGATTATCGTTTAGATTCGAACGATTTAACGATAATCTGAACGATAATCGTCCGGTGGAATAGGGCCCTTACTTTATGTCACATCAAGATTGTCAGATCTGCACAATAATATTTTATGCTAAGGCTGGGTTCACTCTACGTTTTTGCAGTCCTTTTATTTAATCCGTTTTGGATGTATTTGTGTGCATCCGTTTTGAACTGTTTTTCCATTGACTTCCACTATAAAAAACGGATCAAAACGCTGTTTTTTTTTTAACATACACAAAAATAAGGTCAAGTACGTTTTTTCCAAAACAGGAAGAAAAAACGAATTGCAAAAATATAGTGCGGACCCAGCCAAAGTTTTTCAAATTCTCTATAATTTTTGTGCATTTTCCTCCTCTTATCCATCTGCACTTTCTATATCAGGCGTAAAAAAAAATGGAGTTTATTATACTGGTCCATCACCCCCAATGTACTAGTTTGAGTCATACGGTTTCATTAAATAGATCAGGTTTTGTTTAAAACTTAGACCCCAAAGAGTTAACAGTCAGAGTACAAAAAAAAAAAAGAGAGACAGACAGTGATATAAAATAGAGACAGAAGGTGGAAGGTGCTGCCTGCACTGATGTGTCTCTCAGATATGAAGAGCCGGGCAGCGAGCGCTGTCAAAGCTCTCCCGTAATCATCCGAGCCCCTCGCACCCCGATACAGAGGGGGCTGCGGATCCTCACAGCTGCAGATAAACTACAACCTGAGCTCACAGGGGAGAAGCACACAGATAATCGAGAGCACGGAAGAAAAAATGTCAGCCTGTTTACCAGGCTGAGCTCTCCGTCTGTGAGAATGGCAGCCATACATGGCCCTGGATGTACCAAGCGGGATAGGAGATGAGATTGGAGATCCGGATGATGCTCCACTGGAGGGAAGGCGAGCGCACAGCCGCTGCACCAGGGAAATGATTCTGACATTTATAGACATCATTCCAGGATTGACGCACATTAAACACATGGACGTTGAGGTTTCGGATAACACCCCCACCTTCACGGGGGGGGCGCAGAGGAGGGGAAATGATGTTTTTTTTTTCTTCAGAGGCTGTGAAGATCTAAAGGGTAATAGGAATTAGGATGGGGAGGAAGAGAACCAGATGGAGAATGAGAAGCAGGGGAAAAGGGAAGGAACTAAAGGTCCTGGAGCAGGGGAAGAGGAAGGAACATGAGCCCTGGAGCAGGGGAAGAGGAAGGAACATGTGCCCTGGAGCAGGGGAGGAGGAAGGAACATGTGCCCTGGAGCAGGGGAGGAGGAAGGAACATGTGCCCTGGAGCAGGGGAGGAGGAAGGAACATGTGCCCTGGAGCAGGGGAGGAGGAAGGAACATGAGCCCTGGAGCAGGGGAGGAGGAAGGAACATAAGCCCTCGAGCAGAGGAAGAGGAAGGAACATGAGCCCTGGAGCAGGGGAGGAGGAAGGAACATGAGCCCTGGAGCAAGGGAAGAGGAAGGAACATGAGCCCTGGAGCAGGGGAAGAGGAAGGAACATGAGCCCTGAAGCCAGGGAGGAGGAAGGAACATGGGGCCTAGAGCTCCGGAGAAGGAAGAAACATGGGCCCTGGAGCAGGGAAAGAGGAAGGAACATGAGCCCTGGAGCCAGGGAGGAGGAAGGAACATGGGGCCTAGAGCTCCGGAGAAGGAAGAAACATGGGCCCTGGAGCAGGAGACAAGAAAGGAACATGGGCCCTGGAGCAGGAGAAGAGGAAGGAACATGAGCCCTGGAGCAGGGGAAGAGGAAGGAACATGAGCCCTGGAGCAGAGGAAGAGGAAGGAACATGAGCCCTGGAGCAGGGGAAGCGGAAGGAAAATGAGCCCCGGAGCAGGGGAAAAGGAAGGAAAATGAGCAATGGAGCAGGGGAAGAGGAAGGAACATGAGCCCTGGAGGAGGGGAGGAGGAAGGAACATGAGCCCTGGAGGAGGGGAGGAGGAAGGAACATGAGCCCTGGAGGAGGGGAGGAGGAAGGAACATGAGCCCTGGAGGAGGGGAGGAGGAAGGAACATGAGCCATGGAGCCGGGGAGGAGGAAGGAACCTGAGCCCTGGAGCAGGGGAAGCGGGAGGAACATGGGACCTAGAGCTCCGGAGGAGGAAGAAACATAAGCCCTGAAGCAGGAGACGAGGAAGGAACATAAGCCCTGGAGCAGGAGAAGAGGAAGGAACATGGGGCCTGAATCTCTGAAGGAGGAAGGAACATGGGGGCCTAGAGCTCCGGAGGAGGAAGGAACATGAGCCCTGGAGCAGGAGACAAGAAAGGAACAAGGGCCCCGGAGCACAGGAGGAGGAAGGAACATGAGCCCTGGAGCAGGGGAGGAGGAAGGAACATGAGCCCTGGAGCAGGGGAAGAGGAAGGAACATGAGCCCTGGAGCAGGGGAAGAGGAAGGAACATGAGCCCTGGAGCCAGGGAGGAGGAAGGAACATGGGGCCTAGAGCTCCGGAGAAGGAAGAAACATGGGCCCTGGAGCAGGGGAAGAGGAAGGAACATGGGCCCTGGGGCAGGAGACAAGAAAGGAACATGGGCCCTGGAGCAGGAGAAGAGGAAGGAACATGAGCCCTGGAGCAGGGGAAGAGGAAGGAACATGAGCCCTGGAGCAGAGGAAGAGGAAGGAACATGAGCCCTGGAGCAGGGGAAGAGGAAGGAAAATGAGCCCCGGAGCAGAGGAAGAGGAAGGAACATGAGCCCTGGAGCAGTGGAAAAGGAAGGAAAATGAGCAATGGAGCAGGGGAAGAGGAAGGAGCATGAGCCCTGGAGGAGGGGAGGAGGAAGGAACATGAGCCCTGGAAGAGGGGAGGAGGAAGGAACATGAGCCCTGGAGGAGGGGAGGAGGAAGGAACATGAGCCCTGGAGGAGGGGAGGAGGAAGGAACATGAGCCATGGAGCCGGGGAGGAGGAAGGAACCTGAGCCCTGGAGCAGGGGAAGCGGGAGGAACATGGGACCTAGAGATCCGGAGGAGGAAGAAACATAAGCCCTGAAGCAGGAGACGAGGAAGGAACATAAGCCCTGGAGCAGGAGAAGAGGAAGGAACATGGGGCCTGAATCTCTGAAGGAGGAAGGAACATGGGGGCCTAGAGCTCCGGAGGAGGAAGGAACATGAGCCCTGGAGCAGGAGACAAGAAAGGAACAAGGGCCCCGGAGCACAGGAGGAGGAAGGAACATGAGCCCTGGAGCAGGGGAGGAGGAAGGAACATGAGCCCTGGAGCAGGGGAAGCGGGAGGAACATGGGGCCTAGAGCTCCAGAGGAAGAAACATGGGGGTCTAGAGCTCCAAAGGGGGAAGGAACATGGGCCCTGGAGCAGGGGAAGTGGGAGGAAAATAGGGCCTAAAGCTTCGGAGGAGGAAGAAACATGATCCCTGGAGCAGAGGAGAGGGAAGCAACATGGGACGTAGAGCTCTGGAGGAGGAAGGAACATGTTGCCCAGATCTCTGGAGGAGGAAGGAACATGGGCCCTGAAGCAGGACAGTAGGACGGAGCATGGGGAACTAGAGCTCAGGAGGAGAAAGGAACATGAGCCATGGAGCAGAAGAGGAGGAAGGAACATGGGGCCCAAGAGCATGGATGACAAAAGGAACATGGGGCCTAGAGCCCCAGAGGAGGAAGTAACATGGGCGCTGGAGCAGGGGAAGAGGAAGGAACATGGGACCTACAGCACTGGAGGAGGAAAGAATATGAGGCCTAGAGAAAAGGAGGAGGAAGAAACATGGGGCCTCGAGAAATGGAGGAGGAAGAAACACGGGGCCTAGAGAAATGGAGGAGGAAGAAACATGGGGCCTAGAGAAATGGAGGAGGAAGGAACATGGGGCCTAGAGAAATGGAGGAGGAAGAAACATGGGGCCTAGAGAAATGGAGGAGGAAGAAACATGGGGCCTAGAGAAATGGAGGAGGAAGAAACATGGAACTTAGAGCTCCGAAGAAGAAAGGAACTGTCAGGGCTGCGTCGGCATCCCATGCTCCAGGCCGCGCCTCCTCCTTGTGTCCTGCAGCCGCCGGTGTCCGAGTGCAGGGACCCGGCGCTGCTGCTAGTTCGGCCCCGGAGGGCATCTTACCTCGCCCCGCTTCTGTCTCCATCTGTCCCTGCCGGCGCGTGCGTCCCCGCCTCATAGGGCGCACGTGCGCTGGCTCTCACAGATTTAAAGGGCCAGTCCGCCCCTAATTGGTGGTTGCACATAATCACTCCCAATAAATCCCAGCTTGCCCTGTCCCTCGTGTTGGAGCCTCTACATGCTTCCCATAGCGTTTTGGCCCAGCTCCCCGTTGTTCCTGTCCGCTGCCCTTGTCCTTTGTTCCTGTCCGTTGCCCTTGTTCGTAGTTCCTGTCCATTGCCTCTGCCACCTGCGATTACGCCAGAGACCACAATCTGCTCTCCTGCCTACTACTCCTGCTACACCTTGCCCGCCGTCACTAGCAAACCAAGGCAGGGGTAGCAACCTGGGGGTCGCCTGCCACAGCAAGCCCATCCTGCCTTGCGGCGGGCTCTGGTGATAACCAGCGGCCCCTTAGACTCCGCTCCCTGGTGCGATTTATGCCATTGCTGGTGACGGTACAGAGGATCCACGACTCCAGTTGTTACAGGAACATGGGACCTGGCGCAATAGAGGAGGAGGGAACATGAGGTCTACAGAATAATGAAAGAGGAACATGGGGCCTCCTAGAGCACCAGAAGAGGAAGGAACATGGGCCCTGGACCGGAGGGGGGTTGGGAAAAAACATGGGCCCTGGAACGGGGAAAGGGGGGAGGCTTTGGGGAGGAAGATGCGATCTGAAGCAGAGTAGAAGGAAGAAACATGGGCACTGGAATGGGGGGGGGGGGCACTGGGCCCTGAAGCAGGGGAAGAGGAAGGAACATGGGACCAAGGAGCAGGGAGGGAGCACAGAGCCCAGGATCAGAGTTGCTAAATCATAATGACATAGTCTGATCAGATTGGCATTTAGTGCCATTCGCATTAACCCAATAAGTGTGACAGTGACAAGAACCTTACAGCAGTGCCCAGTGTCAGTCACAGTAACCCTATAAAAGAGTTTAATCAAGTGTTACCCTATAACGTATGCTAATCATAGTAACACCAGAAAAGTGCCAGCTGCAGGAATCCTATCAGACTACCGTAATAATAATAATAGCAGGTAGTATATAACAGTGCCAGTCACAGTACCCTATAACAGTGCCAATTACAGTAACTCCATAACAATCCACACTTACCGCCCTGCTTCCACATAGAACATGGTTAAAATGTGGTTACCCGCAGCCACCACTAGGGGAGCTCTATGCTTACAGAGGTATAACCAATAAATACGGTTCAGGGAAGAAAAAGAGTGCTGCACCTCACACCTATGGCTGATACTAGTACCTCTCGGCTGCATAAAAAACATCAGAATTCTGTATGTGAATTGATCAAGCCACACTGCCCCATGTACCGCGTGCAGGTATCTGATACACATGGGTCCCTACACTAAGTCCACCCTGTGCCAGTCAGCGACCACCACCCCGCAGGCGTGCACAGTCAGGGAACGGGGGCCATGGGACGGCCCTGCAACCCCCATGCCACAGGACCAGACCCAAAATAGCCACACCAAAACCCAGCCAGCACCACCGGCGGAGGAAGCTGCCCCCAAACAGCACAAGTCTGGATAAGGTATTGCACTCACCATAGTTATCAAAGACAGAATGGGACAGACAGGAGGGATTAAAACCATGTGCACTCAGGTGTCTCCTGCTGATTGCGGTCATGTGGGTCTCACCAGGAGGAGTGCAAAACACGGAGAAAAGAGAGAAACAAAATACGGTTCAGGGAAGAAAAAGAGTGCTGCACCTCACACCTATGGCTGATACTAGTACCAATAACCAATAAATAAATCAATGGGCCATTTGTGTAATGCACAGAAAAAAGTGGGCCCTCCATACTGTGGTAACTAATAGACTTGGAGCTATACATGCACCGAAAGCAGGTGTCTCATCCAGACCTTTAAAGGGGTACTCCAGCTTTTTTTTTTCTTTCAAATCAGCTGATTTCAGAAAGTTATATTGATTTGTAAATTACTCCTATTTAAAAATTTCAATTCTTCCAGTACTTATCAGCTGCTGCATATCCTGCAGGAAGTGGTGTGTCGTTTCCAGTCTGACACAGTGCTCTCTGCTGCTACCTCTGTCCGTGTCAGAAACTGTCCAGAGCAGTAGCAAATCCCCATAGGAAACCTCTCCTGCTCTGCACAGTTCCTGACATGGACAGAGGTGGCAGCAGAGAGCACTGTGTCAGACTAGAAAGAATACACCACTTCCTGCAGAACATACAGCAGCTGATAAGTACTGGAAGACTTGAATAAAAACTTTTAAATAAATGTAAATTACATATCTTTATAACTTTCTGAAACCAGTTGATTTGAAAGAAAAAGTTTTTTTTGCTGGATTGCCCCCTTAATGAGCCATGCCCCTGTACATGCTTTGCAGAGCAGAAGTCAATGTCACAGGTCAGGACTAATATTTTTACCACCAGGTGGCGCTACAGACATGTGTACTGTCTTTAATCTCATAAATAAAATGCAGTCATTGTATGATGAAAAGTTTAGCAAATTCCTTAAATACTCTGTGTTTCTATTTGTCACCATTTTCAAGATATCAAATTTAGTGTTTGCATCTAAAAGCTAGAAACGTGTTCTGGTCATGTCTGGGGGTCACAGATCTAGGATTTCTATAGCTAACCATACACCTCTGTGAGAGGTCGGGGCAGGTAGTCAACCTCTGGAGGTAAGAGAGAATAGCGCCATCTGCTGACAGCAAGAAGAGGTGTTGAAAATGATAAAAAATAAAAGCATAAAGTATAACTTTGCGTGAATTCGTATTCAACATAGCCAGGCTTTATTCAATGTGTTACGGATGTAGCAGAGCTGATTTGGTCAACTTGCTTTTTGTGCAACCCATTAAGATAAGTGCAGTCAGCGTTATCTAAAGTTCTGTAGAAAA